>NC_134268.1:15733520-16033520 GCF_031893055.1 Leptodactylus fuscus
GTCTCTCCCCTCTTCTGCTCCATCTGCAGCAGGACAAGAGAGTGTTGTCTCCATCATATTACCAGATAACCTCCCCATACATAAGTGTCCGATGAGTGTCCCCTATAAATATTGCCAGAACATTACCCAGATTTCCTATTTTCTACCACCTTTCCCCATTCTATTTCCCGGGTGCAGAGATTTTGGCCGCTGTTTGTGGGGTCCTTGCACTGATTTAGCTGCTTTTGTCTATGGAAGCTATATACAGAGACTGTATGTGAGCCTGGCCAGGTCTGTATACTCACAGTATAAAACTGCTTGTGCAGCTAATCTCAGCATCCCCAGCGCCGCCATTACGCCTGGATTACCCACGATGCCTGGTGCATTAGGCCTGTTCCCATAAATATTATATGTACAGAGCACCTGCTGCAGTATACAGGCATTCTGTGGGAACCTGTCACTAGACTCTTATACATGTCCTGCTGCTGCTGCTGCTGCTGAGATCTGTCCTACAATGTGCTGGGAGAACACGTGGGCTGGATCAGACTGCGAAATGTAGGGGCGATATCGCCATCTAATGGAAACATGGGTGTACTACTACTTACTAGACTCCAAGATGGGGTATTCTTACATTTGCAGTGACTAGGGTTGAGCCGAACTTGGAATTTTAGGATCATTTTTAAAATCCGATTTTCGATCATTTTCCAGCCGATCCTGATCATGAAATTTGCTCGATCGCCAATCGGGATCCCGATCGCCCAACCCTAGCAATGATATATACATGAATAGGGTTGAGCCAATCTTGAGATAACCTCTGACCTCGATCCCGCCGGAAAAGATCGGTATCGGAATTCCGATCGCGATCGTGAAATTTACTCGATCGCCGATCGGAATCTGATCTTTTCCGATGACGATCGCTCAACCCTAGTAGTGACAACTCCCCCATTTCCACATCACTACCTAGGAAGTTGTCACCAACCAGCGTCACAAATACCAGAACAGACCCCTTATATACCTATAATTATAATCAGCGGCCCCCAGGTTCTTCATACCCAACAGAGTCCCCCCTATAATGCAAGCTAAGCACCCTATACATGGCCCTTATACACAGTAACAGCTGTGCACCCCATATATAGTAGGGTCAGATAGAAGCAGTGCCAATAGTACCAGCGGAGTGCCCCTATAAATAATACAGTCAGATAAGTGTCCCCTATAAACCGTGCCACCACATCACCTCCTATAAACAATACTGACTAGGTACCCCATACGTTACAGTGTCAGCACAAGTGTCAGCCCGTACGGTATCATTCTACATGGTTTGCAGCAGTGAAGGGGTTAAAGTGCTTTATTATTCCTGATTCTGCAGATATCGGGTTAAAATGTGAAGCGCCATGGAATGAATTGTGCTATATAAATAAACAATAATAATAATCCTAATACAATAAGATTCCCTTGTGTTCCTCCTTCTAGGAACGATTCGCCCTCGTCATCTTTGGAGCAGAATTCGCCTTGAGGATTTGGGCTGCCGGTTGCTGCTGTCGCTATAAGGGCTGGCGGGGAAGGCTGAAGTTTGCCAGGAAACCTCTCTGCATGTTGGGTGGGTGAGACATCTGTGACAGTGACTTAGCAGGTTCATTAAAGACACAGTCGCACATTGACTTAAAGGGGGACACCGCACCATAATACCTAACACACACTGGCATTAGATTTTTATTTTATTTGATGTTTAACCCTTTCTCGGCCACTTCTATCAGCGCTGTACTGGAACAGTGTTCCATAAAATCTATAGCGGACTCCCTATTACAGTATAAGGTTATTTGCTGCCATCTGCTGGTCAGAACATGTATTACAGTTATAATCTTCTATACTGCCATCTGCTGGCCAGGATTGCTATTCCCATAGGTTATTCCAGGTCATGCACTGACGATGCTAATACCTTTCACTCCTGATTTTTTGGTAATTTTTTTTTTTTTTTTTTAGATATCTTCGTCTTGGTCGCCTCTATTCCTGTAGTGGCTGTTGGGAAAAATCAGGGCAATGTGTTGGCCACGTCTCTTCGGAGTTTGCGTTTCCTTCAGATTCTGCGGATGCTGCGGATGGACAGGAGAGGGGGGACGTGGAAACTCCTGGGGTCTGCTATATGTTCACACAGTAAGGTTAGTGGAGAGGATGAATGCAACGTCTGTCACGGGATCCCTCACCCACTACCTGGTGTCTTCTTATGGGGGGCAGGAGTCTTTGGGGCCCCCTCAGGCACCAGGGCCGAGATGCAACTGCTACCTCTGCACCCCCCAGCTTCCCCTGACTATATACTCTCTGTGTATTACTTACACAGAATATCTGTCTGTCCTACAATTGTGAGGTTACTGCTTGTTACAAATTTTTAAAAAAAATTGGGTTCAGCTGGGGTCTTGCAGCCCTGGAGTCCTGGGTTCGAATCCAGTCAACATCTGCTTGGTGTTCGTAAATTCTGCACGGGACATAACCAAAGAAAAAATTCTGCTCCAAACTGAAACGCAAATATTCAAGAAAAGGATCTCATGAGGTTGACCCAAGTCATTGCCTTTAAGACACTCTGGGGTACCTATCCTAGGGCTGCTGTGAGGACCTGAGACGAGAGGAAACTGAGCTGCTCCTCGTGTGTAGGGACATGGTCATAGCTTTACCCACAGCAGCCACTAGAGGGAGCTCTCTGAATGAATACTTTACAGTGAGCTCCCCCTAGTGGTCATGGCAGGCAGGTGTAGAATCTCTATGGGGAAATGCATTTTTCTTGTTATAATCAATGAAGAGAATAATGTGTAGGGTAATCGCCATATTAATAATGCACCAGCGTGGCCGAAGCTTGAATGACCCCGATAACCCCTTCCCCTCCTAGGAGCTCATCACTGCCTGGTATATCGGGTTCCTGACGCTAATTCTCTCATCATTCCTTGTCTACTTGGTGGAAAAAGACGACCATGAACTAAACGAGAAGGGGGAGAAGATGGAAGATTTTGAAACGTACGCTGACGCCCTCTGGTGGGGACTGGTGAGTACGGGGCAGCTCTGGGGCTCCTTCCTAGTATCACAGTTTGCTAACCAATGTGTCTCCTTACAGATCACTCTGGCTACAATTGGCTATGGAGACAAGACCCCAAAGACCTGGGAAGGCCGGTTAATAGCAGCCACCTTCTCTTTAATCGGCGTCTCGTTCTTTGCACTTCCTGCTGTGAGTATTCCACTGAATTTCTATGGTTGTGTCTTAAAGGAGATCTCCAGATTTTGGCTCGTGCTACAAAACCTTTTATTAGCTTATATTTCCTATTTGACTAGAGCCTCAGTCCTAATGGGCGGATTTATCAAACATCAGCAGACACTGTGATAAATCTGGTGTAGTATAAGACTGTCCAGTGTAAGACGTGCACACTATTAGTAATTCTGTCTCTGCGTTATCCACTCCCTTCTGGTCCTCAGCTGTGTCATGTGACCAGCCATAAGATTCTGCAGTTGACGCAGTCTTTTAAGTGTAGACAAGAAGTCAGCTGCTCCCCCGCCCGCAGTGAGATCACAGGGTGCCGGGAGTTTTGTTTTGCCATCATGGAATATGGGGACTTATTTTTTGTGGGATAAGTTGACATTTTTATTGTTACCATTTTGGGATCCATACAAATCTTTGATGACTTCTATAGTACGTTTTGAAAGCCAGATGTTTTTTTTTATAAATTCTTTATTGTCATACAGACAAAAAACAAAACAGATATAAAACAGGGCCGCCAAATGGCGGCCAGTACAGGCAAATGATACAAATAATCTCGTCCACATGGACGAAGCAAATATCTAATACGAAAGCAAAGCACAAAGGAACAAGCAACGGGATAAAACGGGACCGGCCAGGGAACCGGCAGTCACGGAGACACATCAGCCAACCAGGTCGGGTACCCTGAAAGAGAATCCACGGGGTCCAAGCCTCCATGTAGGCCTCTCGTGCGTCACGCAAGGACGCAGTGAGGTCCTCCATTACCCTGATGTCAACTTATCCCACAAAAAATAAGTCCCCATATTCCATGATGGAAAAACAAAACTCCCGGCACCCTGTGATCTCACTGCGGGCGGGGGAGCAGCTGACTTCTTGTCTACACTTAAAAGACTGCGCCAACTGCGGAATCTTATTGCTGGTCACATGACACCGCTGAGAACCAGAAGGGAGTGGATAACGCAGAGACAGAATTACTAACAGTGTGCACGTCTTACACTGGACAGTCTTATACTACACCAGATTTATCACAGTGTCTGCTGATGTTTGATAAATCTGCCCATTATTTGCCCTGACAATTTACATTAAAGAGTTTTCCAACTGGCCACAGAACAGGATAACAGTGAGATCTTCCATTACCCTGATGTCAACTTATCCCACAAAAAATAAGTCCCCATATTCCATGATGGAAAAGCAAAACTCTCGGCACCCTGTGATCTCACTGCGGGCGGGGGGAGCAGCTGAATTCTTGTCTACACTTAAAAGACTGCGTCAACTGAGGGAGAGGGAGGATTGGAGGATTTCCAAAGGGCAGGGATGCAAGCCCGGGCAGCGTTGATGACATGTCGGAGGGCAGATCTGCGGTATGTGCAGAAGGGGAGATCCGAAAGGTGGAGCAGGAAGAGGGCTGGGGAGAAAGGGAGAGAAAACTGGAAGACCTGACAGGCCGCTCTATGGACGCATTCCCAGAAAATGCAGGAGGGTCCCCTCCTCCGAACCACAGCGCCAGCAGAGGGGGGAGGCAGACGGGAAGATGCGATGCAATTTCACCGACACATGGTACCACCGCATCAAAAGTTTATAGCCCGCCTCCTGGTATTTACTAGCAATCGAGCTTTTGTGGGCAAATTTGAGGATCCTGGTACATTGTGCATCAGTGAAGGACATGTTAAGGTCAGATTCCCACTTAGACAGAAAGGGAGGCCGATAGTCCGGAGGAGGGGAGACTGGCATCATGTAAAATTTGGAAAGAGAGTGCCGCAAAGGGCCAGTGCCAGAGCAGACCTCCTCATACCGCGTGAGTGGCCTGTCAAAAATCGGGAGTCCTAGGGAGGAAAGCCAGAAAATGCGACAATTGAAGGGCACAACACGGACCCAAAGGGGGGAGAGTGAGGTCAGACAGAAGGTCCCAATGCGACCTCCAGTTACCGTTCGATCTGAAGTGGATGGCTCTCAGCCGCCCCAGATCTCTCCATGACCTAAAAGGACCAGGGGAAAGACCCGCAGGGAAGGCCGGGTTGCCCAGGATTGGGAATAAAGGGGAAGGGGAGAGCTTGACAGGGAGCGTCCAACCATGGAAGCATACTCAGCGGGGGACCATGGAAGGAACGTTCAAGGGAGACCCACTGTTTGAAGAAATCCAGATGTTTTTCATGTAGTTGTAAGGGGTTAAGATGGTTCTGTCTCTTGGACACGACGTTGGCTTTTCTGTACAGCTTTCCATGGCGTCATATAATGCAGATCCAGATATTCTGGGACGTTATCACTCTGCACTACATCATGTGCCTGTCTAACGGGCCGAGAATAAAAAGAAAGGGGGGAGTTCTTCTTTAAGAAAAAACTACATATGTATACGGAATGGTAACAGGGTGGGGGCTTGTTTTTGCCCAAGGCCCTATTTACTATAGAGCTGTCCCCAATCACAGAGGGATTTACCAAGTATAAACCATTACCAACCCTACTATTTGGTTTCTCTTGCACCCCAATAACTTGACCCCTCTCTGTATAAATAGGTCAGGGGTTTCCTCGATAAAAATATTTGTGACCAAGGCTAGTTTATCATTATCAGATTGGTAGGGGTCCCACCACCGATCAGCCATGCTCAGTAGCTGATACACTGCGAATGAAGCAGGAAGTGGACAGCGCCATTCTCAATGTAGTGACCAGAACAGGTACTGCAGGTCATCTCCCATTCACTTACAGAGGAGCTAAGCTGCAGGGACTCGTTTTGCTTATACACAGACTGGTACTAGATACCAGAGTCACATGGACAGACGGTTGTCATGTAATAAATATATCAGTAAATACTCAAGGTGAAGGTAAGATGTGTGATGTCACATGATGCCTGCTATACCAACTGTGGTCACAGGGCGGTGCTGTCTGTCTTTCAGGGTATTCTCGGATCTGGGCTCGCTCTTAAGGTTCAGGAACAACATCGGCAGAAACATTTTGAAAAGAGAAGAAAGCCAGCAGCGGAGCTTATCCAGGTGAGAGGGTAGGGTGATATATACTGATATATGATGATATGGAGGGTGATACTGATAAAGGAGGATATGGAGGGTGATATTGATATATGAGGATATGGAGGGTGATACTGATAAATGATGATATGGAGGGTGATACTGATAAAGGAGGATATGGAGGGTGATACTGATAAATGATGATATGGAGGGTGATACTGATAAAGGAGGATATGGAGGGTGATACTGATAAATGAGGATATGGAGGTTGATATTGATATATACTGATATGGAGGGTGATATTGATAAACGGTGATATGATGGGTGATATTGATATATACTGATATAGAGGCTGATACTGATAAATGATGATATAGAGGCTGATACTGATAAATGATGATATAGAGGATGATACTGATAAATGATGATATGGAGAGTGATATTGATAAATGATGATATGGAGAGTGATACTGATAACGGAGGATATGGAGGGTGATACTGATATATGATGATATGGAGGGTGATTCTGATAAATGATGATATGGAGGATGATACTGATAAATGATGATATGGAGGATAATACTGATAAATAATGATATGGAGGGTGATACTGATAAATGATGATATGGAGGATAATACTGATAAATAATGATATGGAGGGTGATACTGATAAATGATGATATGGAGGATGATACTGATAAATGATGATATGGAGGATAATACTGATAAATGATGATATGGAGGGTGATACTGATAAATGATGATATGGAGGGTGATACTGATATATACTGATATGGAGGGTGATACTGATAAATAATGATATGGAGAGTGATACTCATAAATGATGATATGGAGGGTGATACTGATAAATAATGATATGGAGGATGATACTGATAAATGAGAATATGGAGGATGATACTGATAAATGATTATATGGAGGATGATACTGATAAATGAGGATATGGAGGGTGATACTGATAAATGATGATATGGAGGGTGATATTGATAAATGGTGATATGGAGAGTGATATTGATATATACTGATATGGAGGATGATACTGATAAATGAGGATACGGAGGGTGATACTGATATATAATGATATGGAGGGTGATACTGATAGATGATGATATGGAGGGTGATACTGTATGGAGGGTGATACTTATATATAAAGATATGGAGGATGATACTGATAAATGAGGATATGGAGGGTGATACTGATAAATGATGATATGGAGGGTGATACTGATATATAAAGATATGGAGGGTGATATTGATAAACGATGATATGGAGGGTGATACTGATAAATGATGATATGGAGGGTGATATTGATAAATGATGATTTGGAGAGTGATGTTGATATATACTCATATGGAGGATGATACTGATAAATGATGACATGGAGGGTGATACTGATAAATGATGATATGGAGGTTGATTCTGATAAATGATGATATTGAGGGTGATACTGATAAATGATGATATGGAGGGTGATATTGATAAATGATGATATGGAGGATGATACTGATAAATGAGGATATGGAGGACGATACTGAAATGATTATTTGGAGGGTGATACTGATAAATGAGGATATAGAGGATGATACTGATAAATGATGATATGGAGGGTGATACTGATAAATGATGATATGGAGGGTGATACTGATAAATGATGATATGGAGAGTAATTCTGATAAATGATGATATGGTAGGGTGATACTGATAAATGAGGATATGGAGGATGATGCTGATAAATGATTATATGGAGGATGATACTGATAAATGATGATATGGAGGGTGATACTGATATATAAAGATATGGAGGGTGATTCTGATAAATGAGGATATGAAAAGTGATGAAAAATGATGATTTTGTTGAGGAGGATAAGGATAAAAGATGATATAACTTATGGCATTGATGACATGACAATTCTATTGACGTTGATGAAGATAAATGATGGCGAAGACGATGACACTGATACTATTCATGATGATAAATTATGATATTAAGGATGATGATGATGCATGTTAATGATAATATTGATGACAAATAATATACGATGTGATGATGATTGATATAGATGATGAGGAAGATGAATGATAGCATTGATGATAATGAAGTAGGTAATGGATAATCTTAGTTCTGACAATATGGATGATGATGCTGATAAATAATAATATTTATAATAAGGATGACATTGATGATGCTGATACTGCTGATTGTATTGATTAAGGTGATATCATTGATGTTGAGGATGATATTGATGATGTTACTGATCATGATGATATTGATTGATGATGTTGCGGATACTGGTGATAACACTGATGTAACGATGATCTTGATTGTATTCTTCTGATATTGATGACCTGAGGTGTTGGTTGCAAATACTTGGGAGTTTTAGTTTCAAAGCACCTGGAGAGAAGAGATGAAGGAATCTCCTGAGAGATTGTAATTGAGTCTGAATTAGGTCAGAGTTGATTGGTTTGAAAACTAGTGAAAAACTTTTCACTGCTTTTCATAGTGAAGTGACTGGAGGCAAAATCTAATCTGGAATTAGTGAAGGGGGGAGGGGGGACTATTAACAGATGCTAAGAACTAATGGCCAGCCGGCGCCCACATGACTATGCACAGGTCCGGCATTGTGTCTTCACAAATGTTTGGGATCTTATAGAATCCAAAACTTTTGGGAAATTTGGAACAAACTCGGTTCATTCTGAATCTCTACTGGAGAGTCACATGATGGAGACTACTGATGAAGAAGATACCTGGGGGAGGTGGGGTATGCAGCTGCAAGTTCCCTCGATCTGACTCTCAGAGACTGTATGCTGTGAGAGGGGAGAAGAAGCAGAAAAGGGAAAATATCTGACACCAAGAAAAGTCTACCCATTTAGTAGGCATGGAGTGGGAAAAACACAATATCAAAACCACTGGAATGGGAATACATACAGTCCGTGACACCCAGTAATGGCAAGGCCCATAGGTCTGTCTACCTACCCAGGATGGTATATATATATATATGTAGTGAACAAGGGGGTGCTCGGTGGTGGTGGTAGCCCAGGGCTGATGGGGGTAGTAGTCACGGTTATGTCACAGGCCTGAGTGGTATACAACCCTGTTCCCCTGTCACATACATGGACCTTTTCTTTCACTTTAGCTGTTACTTTTCTACAGTGTACAGGCTGGAATGACTTCTGTGACAAAGAGTCCAGTAACAACGGTTTTGCAGAACTTTACTTGAAAGATCACTTGTGCATGCAATGTACAGATATCACAGTCTCTTTAGTAGCAAATAGCAGTATAGCTTTTACACTTATCACATGTAATTGCAGCACGTCAGTCACAGTCCCATATCCACTGCAATAGCAGGTATACAGATTTGGGGTAGGAAATAATGGTACTATTCCGTTATCGGGCCAGCAGCAGCGCATTTCAGCACCAGCTTTCGGGACAGCAGTTCAGTTCAGCAGCGGGAATTACAATGACATCCGAGGACTGCTGGCCCGATGCTTGTGCCCAGTAGCCAGTACATCAATGACCCCCCCTCCATCTCCTCCTCCTTCCAGTGCTGCCCCCCAGCTCTCCTTACATCTACCCCGTACCCTCTCCCCGCCACATGACTAAGCCGATGCTGGCCCGATGATAGAGGCCGTGCTTGTGTGTAGTAGGCAGTACATCGATCGATGCCCTCATCCTCCTCTTCCTTCCAGTGCTGCCCCCCAGCTCTTCTTACATCTGCCCCGTACCCTCTCCCTGTAATAGGCCTCACCGTAAATCTTGAGCAATGAATGCTACTAGATAGCCGCCGGACGCTGCAGAAAGTTTGTCCCTCCGGCTCGCTGTAGCTCACCGTTCCTATAGTCGGCGTGTTTCTTGTCAGGGCCTGGATTGAGCCCCGGTGTCTTTCCTTTCGGTCTCGGTACTAGCGCTGAGGTGAGGCCTAGTCGTGTGGCGGGGAGAGGGTACGGGGAAGATGTAAGGAGAGCTGGGGGGCAGCACTGGCAGGAGGAGAAGGATGGGGGAGGGGGGTCATCGATGTACTGGTTACTGGGCACAAGCATCGGGCCAGCAGTCCTCGGATGTCATTGTAATTCCCGCTGCTGAACTGCTGTCCCGAAAGCTGCTGCTGAACTGCGCTGCTGCTGGCCCGATAACGGAATAGTACCGAAATAATTAATAGATATACAGTCCCGTGCAGTTTTAGCTCTACCTTGGGAGATGTGTCACAGCTTGGCTATACTGTGCAATGTGATGCAAGAGAGTACTTACAGAATAATGCCCTATAGCAGGGTGCTAAAGCCGTGAATCAACTACGTGAAAGCCGCTTAGGTTAGATCCAGCTGGGGAACCCATGAGAAGCGTGGATCCAGGCAGAGGACTTCTTTATCCAACAGGTAACTCCTCTGACTTAGGACAATAGAACAGGAATAGATTTTTGGATGATCTCCCAGGCATGGACTGGCAGGAATTTAGTAGTTGGGATGGACTGGTAGCTTTATGTAGCCCATGTGAGGTTCTGATCAGCCTGGAGCAATGCTGGCAGACATGTGGACTGGCTGGAGCCCAGGCTTAGACTCCATTCTGCAGTCACCTCTTTCTGTGAATGCAGGGGCTGGACTAGGGACAAGTCTCAGCTCGCCCTAGATGCAGCTTGTGCTCCTATAGGCTAAGAGCAAAACATGTGACTGAAGTTGCAAGATGCTAAAACATGTGGGTTTGCAAAGATAAAACAAGGTGCAAAGCTAGTTAACCTCTACACTGCTGCAGACAATGCTAACTGTATGCTAAGTAATGCAATACAATACAATATACAGCACACAAATAGAATGGCTGACATTAGTGATTACCACCTGACAATATAAGAGATAATATGGTGAAAAAATGACTTTTTAACCTCTTCCCGACATGCGCCGTAATAGTACGGCGCGTGTCGGGTCTGTAACTATGGCGACCGCCCGGGAGCCGGGCAGCTGCCATAGCCGCCGGGTGTCTACTGCTTTAAGCAGTAGACAACCGGCTCTAATGCCTCCGATCGGAGGCATTAACCCCTCCATGCGCCGCCATTTTGGCAGGGATCGCCGACTCCTGGAGCATGCTCCAGGGCCGACCCCCCGTTGCCATGACAGCCGGGAGCCTTGTTAAGGGCTCCCAGCCAGTCTGCAAATTCTCTCTTTTGCAGGCTGGTGTATACAGCCTGCAAAAGAGATGATGATTTTTTGCAATGCATTGCAATGCATTAGCATTGTAATGCATTGCATTAGTGATCAGACCCCCCTGGGGTTCAACACCCCTAGAGGGTCTAATAAATGCAAAAAAAAAAATAAAAAAAAAAGTTAAAAAAAATATAAAAAAATATAAAAAGTATTAAAAGTTCAAATCACCCCCCTTTCCCTAGAACAAATATAAAAGTAGTTAAAACCTGTGAAACATATACATGTTAGGTATCCCCGCGTCCGAAATCGCCCGCTCTACAAATCTATAAAAATATTTTTCCTGTTCGGTAAACGCCGTAGCAGGAAAAATAGTCAAAAGTGCCAAACCGCCGTTTTTTCACTGTTTTAATTCTGATAAAAATTTGAATAAAAAGTGATCAAAGCAATAACATTTCCCGAAAATGGTAGAACTAAAAAGTACACCCGGCCCCGCAAAAAAAGACGCCCTATGCATCCCCGTACACCTATGTATAAAAAAGTTACGGCCGTCGGAATATGGCGACTTTTAGAAAAAAAGTTTTTTAACACCGTTTTGGAATTTTTTTTAGGGGTCAAAATGTAAATAAAACCATATAAATTTGGTATCCCCGGAACCGTACCGAAACACAGAATACAGGGGACATGTCATTTTGGCTGCACAGTGAACGCCGTAAAACCAAAGCCCGTAAGAAAGTCGCAGAAATGCATTTTTTCTTTAAATCCACCCCATTCTGAATTTTTTTCCAGCTTCCCAGTACATTATATAGAATAATTAATGGTGGCATCATAAAGAAAAAATTGTCCCGCAAAAATTAAGACCTCATATGGCTCTGGGAGCGGAGAAATAAAAAAGTTATGGGGTTTAGAAGGAGGGGAGTCAAAAACGAAAAACGAAAATCAAAAAATGCCATCGGCGGGAAGGGGTTAAACAGAACATTAACATCTGGTTCTGGGACACTGCATATATATATATATATTTCTTTTTTCCTATTCCTATTTTGTTTGTGTCAGTTTTTACTGTATTTTTAACATTCTATTCATGGGTAGTATCAGGGTTGTGTCCACTGAATATCTTGGGTGACATATAAGGGTGCATGCACACTACGTAACGCCGGGCGTGTATGAGAGCCGTACACGCCGGCGTTACAGCAGGGCTGCCGAACACTTCCCATTCACTTCAATGGGAGCGCTCGTAAACGCCGCTGTTACGAGCGCTCCCATTGAAGTGAATGGGAAGTGTTCGGCAGCCCTGCTGTAACGCCGGCGTGTACGGCTCTCATACACGCCTGGCGTTACGTAGTGTGCATGCACCCTAAATCTGTATAGGTCCGTAGATGATAACATTCACCTTTGATCTTGTCCCTCTATAGTGTGCCTGGAGATTTTATGCCACTAACTTGAGCAGAATCGATCTGACCGCCACCTGGAAGTACTACGAGACCATTGTCCAGTTCCCATATTTTAGGTAAGTGAGTACACATCCAGGCATCTGGAGACACCACTACATTACAAACGACTGATGTAGAGTCTATACATCATTCACTAATGGGTTAATGTGACCTCCAACTATAAATCCAGAAATGAATAGCACAGGAGAATATAAGAAACGTTGTAATATATCTTATTAAAGAAATCTGTTTCCTTCGTAACTTATTAGACTGAGTTGCTTTATACATAGACGTCTATGGAGAAGGGAGGGGAAGGAGGCTGCTGTTTGATTTATTACTAGAGATGAGTGAACAGTGAAATATTCGATATTCGTTTCAAATAGCCGCTCAATATTGGACTATTCAAACGAATATCGAACCCCATTATAGTCTATGGGAGAAAATGCTTCATTTCAGGGGATCCCACCATTCGTCTCAGGAGAGTGACCAAGTCCACTATGACACCCCAGGAAATGATGCCAACACCTCTGCAATGCAACTGGGACAGCAGGGGGCGCATGTCTGGGGGCATCTAACACACCAAAGACCCTCTATTACCCCAACATCACAGCCTAACAACTACACACTTTACACACTCAAAAAAACCTCTATCAAAGTGGGAAAATACCTGGAAACCTTCTTTACTCCCCAAATGGATGGACACAAACCCCAATTTTACTCTAATGAAACCTTAACAACCACCCCTTTAAAGCACGTTGCCCATGACAACCACAGATGGAATAGGCAATGGGAAATCCAAAACCCCTCACCCTTAACTGTCAGTGTGTGTGTGTGTGTGTGTGTGTGTGTGTGTGTGTGTGTGTGTGTGTGTGTGTGTGTGTGTGTGTGATGTGGTAAGACCTTCCAAAATTCACTTTTCTAGCCCTTAACATGAGCCCTTCCAAATTGTTACAGGCCCTTAAGCTGAGCTCCCAGCAGAGATTGAGGCCCTTCAGGTGACTTCAGCCTCTACCTGCAGAGTTTTTGGCCCTTGGCGGGAGTAGAGACACTAACCAGCAGAGTTGGGGGTATCAGGGTGGATTCATCCTAATAGGATCAGAATTGTGCAGCGCTGATGGAGGAGGAGTATGAGGAGGAGGAGGAGGAATTGTAGAGGGTGAGCACACACGAACCTTCATGTTGGGGTGCTTGACACTGGTGGACATGAAAATGATGGGTCTATCCAGTGGCTGTTCATTTTTATGAGCGTCAGCCGCTCAGCACTGTCAGCTGACAGCCGGCTGCGCTTATCCGTAATTATGCCACTGGCAGCGCTGAAGTCCCTTTCGGAAGGCACGCTATGGCGGCAGGGCAGGAAAGGACCTCCAATGCGTACAGCGCAAGTTCCAGCCACAAATTCAACTTGGAGACCCAATAAGTATAGGCCGCAGAGGGATCGGAGAGGACAGGGCTGGTGTTGGCCAGGTACTCCCGCAACATGCACCTATACTTATCCCTCCTGGCAGCGCCGCACCTCCCATGAGGTGACCTGAAGCGACCGCTTCAGACGGCGCTATGCCAGGGCCCCGGGGAGGGCGGCATTTTTGCTTACCTAAGCCATTCCAGGACAAGCTGTCCTGGACTGGCTTAGCACCGAGTGGTGGATTGGGGAGGCCACTGAAGCAGCACTGCTCCAGCAGCCTCCCCTCACGCTCAGGCAGAGAGCACATCCTCTCTGTGCCTGCTCTCTGCCTGTGAAAGCCACTAAGCCCCACCCCCTTCGCTTAGCCCCGCCCCTCAGCCACACCCCCTCCTCTGGGGTGGGGGGGGCGGCTTTCTGTCGTTTGCCTCGGGCGGCGAAAGGGGCAGGTTCACCCCTGGTCGGTGGTCAAGTGGACCTTTGTGCAAATCGCGGAACTTAGGGCCCACCGGATGTTGCGTGACACATGCTGGTGCAAGGCGGGGACGGCACAGCGGAAGAAGTAGTGACAGCTAGGGACGGCACAGCGAGGTGCTGCACTTGCCATCAGGTCACGGAAGACCTGAGTTTTCACAAGCCGGAACGGCAATATCTCCTGGGCCAGCAGTTTGGAGATGTGCGCGTTTAAGGCTTGTTCATGAGGGTGGGTAATGCTGTATTTTTGCCTGCGCTCAAAAGTCTGGGAGATGGTGGGTTGCTGTGAAGAGGCGCATGATGGTGCAGGAGAAGGAGCTAAGGTAGGAGAAGGAGCTGAGGCAGGAAAATGGGAGGATGAGGGAGAAGTCTCCAAAGCGGTGGTGGAAGATGTGGAGGTTTCCTGGCTGCTGGACTGGACTGCAGCGCCAGCACTGGCAAGAGTGGGAGAGGCAGTGGCGGCAACGAGGGACGACGATAGTACAGCGTTTACTCTCTGCCACTGAGCCCAGTGCTTGACTTCCAAATGATGGCGCATGGCATTGGTTGTGAGGTTGCTCTTTTCAGAGCCCTACTCAGTTTGGAGTTGCAGAGTGTGCAAACGGCACTATACAGTCCTATGAAAAAGTTTGGGCACCCCTATTAATCTTAATCATTTTTAGTTCTAAATATTTAGGTGTTTATAACAGCCATTTCAGTTTGATATATCTAATAACTGATGGACACAGTAATATTTCAGGATTGAAATGAGGTTTATTGTACTAACAGAAAATGTGCAATATGCATTAAACCAAAATTTGACCGGTGCAAAAGTATGGGCACCTCAACAGAAAAGTGACATTAATATTTAGTAGATCCTCCTTTTGCAAAGATAACAGCCTCTAGTCACTTCCTGTAGCTTCTAATCAGTTCCTGGATCCTGGATAAAGGTATTTTGGACAAACAATTCAAGTTCAGTTAAGTTAGATGGTCGCCGAGCATGGACAGCCCGCTTCCAATCATCCCACAGATGTTCGGTCTGGGGACTGGGATGGCCATTCCAGAACATTGTAATTGTTCCTCTGCATGAATGCCTGAGGATTTGGAGCGGTGTTTTGGATCATTGTCTTGCTGAAATATCCATCCCCGGCGTAACTTCAACTTCGTCACTGATTCTTGAACATTATTCTCAAGAATCTGCTGATACTGAGTGGAATCCATGCGACTCTCAACTTTAACAAGATTCCCGATGCCGGCATTGGCCACACAGCCCCAAAGCATGATGGAACCTCCACCAAATTTTACAGTGGGTAGCATGTGTTTTTCTTGGAATGCTGTTTCTTTTTGGACGCCATGCATAACGCCTTTTTTTTATAACCAAACAACTCAATTTTTGTTTCCAAAATGAAGCTGCCTTGTTCAAATGTGCTTTTTCATACCTCAGGCAACTCTATTTGTGGCGTACGTGCAGAAACGGCTTCTTTCTCATCACTCTCCCATACAGCTTCTATTTGTGCAAAGTGCGCTGTATTGTTGACCGATGCACAATGACACCATCTGCAGCAAGATGATGCTGCAGCTCTTTGGAGGTGGTCTGTGGATTGTCCTTGACTGTTCTCACCATTCTTCTTCTCTGCCTTTCTGATATTTTTCTTGGCCTGCCACTTCTGGGCTTAACAAGAACTGTCCCTATGGTCTTCCATTTCCTTACTATGTTCCTCACAGTGGACACTGACAGGTTAAATCTCTGAGACAACGTTTTGTATCCTTCCCCTGAACAACTATGTTGAACAATCTTTGTTTTCAGATCATTTGAGAGTTGTTTTGAGTAGCCCATGATGCCACTCTTCAGAGGAGATTCAAATAGGAGAACAACTTGCAATTGGCCACCTTAAATACCTTTTCTTATGATTGGATACATCTGGCTATGAAGTTCAAAGCTCACTGAGGTTACAAAACCAATTTTGTGCTTCAGTAAGTCAGTAAAAAGTAGTTAGGGGAATTCAAATCAATAAAATGATAAGGGTGCCCATACTTTTGCACCGGTCAAATTTTGGTTTAATGCATATTGCACATTTTCTGTTAGTACAATAAACTTCATTTCAATCCTGAAATATTACTGTGTCCATCAGTTATTAGATATATGAAACTGAAATGGCTGTTGCAAACACCAAAATATTTAGAACAAAAAATGATTAAGATTAATAGGGGTGCCCAAACTTTTTCATAGGACTGTATTTGCCCGTAGCACAGACATTAAAAAAATTCCACACCACCGAAGACCGTGGCCTCGATGGGGGAGTTTTTCTAGGCTGGGTACAAGAGGGAACATTTTGGACCCTGCTGACTGTGGCCTGGCTTCGGTGAAGCAGCTGTCCTCTGCCTCTCGACATGCCTCTGCCTCTAGCCACCCTCTTTGGTGCTGCACTTCCCTCCACATATCCACAGCTCTCCCCACTTGACATCCCCCCTATCCAGGTCGGATCAGTGTCCTCGTCGTCCACCACCCCCTCTTCCAATTCCTCCTCCTCTTGCGCACCGACGACGGCAACAGGCTGCCCTGATGGCAACTGAGTCTCATCATTGTCGTCACTGAGGGCCGATTGCTGGTCAACAACAACAACAAGAGATAACGGATGCTCCAGTGTTTGTGCATCAGGGAAGTCATCTGTTACCTCTGGTGATTCAGGACGTGGTGGGACAGAGAGACAGAGACAGTGAATGGAGCCAAAAACAGCTCCTGGGAGGCGGGAAAGGTGGGATTAGTTTGCTGGAAAGATTGGGCATGTTGTGAGGAAGGAAGAGCAGTCTGTTGGGTAGGCGGAGGAGTTGAGGTAGAGGCTGACTGGCTGGTGGAGAATGTGCTGGAAGCATTATCCGCCAGTCATTGTAATACCTCTTCCTGGTGCTCGGGCCTGGTTAGGTTTGTACCCTGCACTCTACTTAATGTGGTCATCAAGCCAGGGACTGTGGGGAAGTGCAATGCTTGCTGCCGCAGAGCTGTAGGCGCAGTAGACGCTGTTGGTTGAGCGCAACCTTGTTCCACATCTGCATTTCCACTCCCCCGTCCTCGTCCCCTTGCGCTAGCCTTGCGCATTTTTTGATGTATAGTAAAGCCCTTTTTATGGTCTATACACCCCTAATAAATAAGAGCTGGTTTGCACGTATATAGCAGGAGGTAACTGCTCTGTATTCCTGCAAATTTGTGGGGGACCTAATTTTGGACCTTGGCCCGCTTTTTGTGGAGCGTTTTTTTGTAAAAACCGCTTCCAACAAGGCCAGGCAGTTTCCCTATCCCTTAAAAGAGAACGGGCCGCAAAAAAGCGTTGCATTTTTTACCGCGCGTTTTTTTGTAAAAGCGCTAACGTGAACCGGCCCTTACTCATCTTGCAGAACCAGCGTTGATTGGCTGAATGCTGTACACTATATAGCATTCGGCCAATCAACGCTGGTCAATGCATTCCTATGAGAAAAATTCAGATCCCTCATAACCACAAGCTGCCAGATCTCCCGACTAGCAAAGAAGAGCCTGCTGCAGAACCAGCGTTGATTGGCCGAATGCTATACACTGTATAGCATTCGGCCAATCAATGCTGGTTCTGCATCGAATCTTTACTAAGAATAGCCAGTAGTATTGGATCGAGTACGAGTATTTCGAATACCGTAGTATTCTATTGAATACCTACTCGATCCAATACTACTCGCTCATCTCTATTTGCTACACATTATTATTATTTGTTTCTCTTTTATTCTGATATAATTTTGTCATTTTTATTCTTTATTACATCAATTTTCAATCGCAATATTTCATTGATCTACCTCAACTAAGAATTGAGAGTTTCTTTCAATCATCCAAGACTTATTTGTAGTGTTGTATCGTGGAGACACTCCCTGTTCACATCCCTTTATCTTGAGTGTCACATTCTTACAGGCTCGAGGCAGTGCCTGGAGGTGACCTGGGGCAATAAGAGCTCTATGTGCACCGCCCTGATGGTAGAGGATATACAGGGGGATGATAGGTATATATGGCCTATACTATCATGTACGAGCATACAGGGGGATGATAGGTATATATGGCCTATGCAAAGAGTAGTTTGTCCACAGCCACTGCAATCAATTATTTATGTGTGTATCGATGCAAGAATCCGCCCTCCGGACAGGGCATTAAGACAGTATTCACAATAAGAAAAAGGATCCAGCACCGAAAAAATGACTGAATTAAAACATGGCTTTTATTCTAGATTGCTAAAAACACATAGCGTAAACACCAAAGTGCATAGAGAATATATATATGTAAAAAAAATCTCTTTGTTTGTATATGTCATACCAGTCCACGAAGACAAAACATCAGACAAGACCTACATGAAACATGGCTGCCGCTGACGCGTTTCGAGGTAGTGTAACCTCTTAGTCATAGCGATAGCAAACTAAACATGGTCATTCCTTATATACTCAAAAACATCTGAACGTAATTAAACACAAATACATAACACATGAGACATATCACGTGAAGACACACGATAAACATTTGAATGCAAAAAAGAAAAATGGGACTGGAATGCTAAATCCACATAAATGTATATAAATACATCTGAACATGTATGTGTGAATTGTACCATAGAAAATTCATAGAAAAAAGAGTTAGCATATTCTGAAGATAAATAAATAAATGACTAGCTTACCCTACATTGGAGAGTTGTTAATGTGTCCGTGGAACAGGTTGTCAATGTCATGATGGCATATATAAAGATGGAAGACTTAAGGTAAGTGTATCAAAAGATCCCGCTGGATTATGTCCTAGTTCACATTATGAGAAATCTTCAGCCTAAAGGGACATACGACCGCATTGTATGGATGAAGGCTCCTAACCCGGAAATGGGAATGCAATTCCGGGGAGCCGATCATGTGACTTAACACATGATTGGAAAAACTGGTATGTATGTTGTTGCCTAGACTGCAGATGTAACAAACAGATTGAGGATGGCTCCTCAAGACACGTGATATGTCACATGATGAGGAATACTGCGTGACATGGAGCCATATTTATAAAAAGGTGTATCAGATGTCTGCGGTGTAGACAAGAAGTATAAAATGTGAAAGTCGGACATAGAATTAATTGCATATATTAAATGGAGTTGTTATCCAAAGAGAAAAAACCTGAGATTGGTGTAGAAAAAGAAACGATTATATATATCAATTCTAAACGTGAGCATATGAATTAATAAAAGTATATAAGATCGGTCTTAAAATTAAGACCATCCGGATACCTAGTAGATAGTTCAAATATCCAAAATGCCTCACGTTTGTGTAGTTTTCTGCCCCAATCACCCCCTCTAATTGGCTTAACCACTTTTTCTATGGCAAAAAATTGGAAAGATACTGTACTGCCACTATGTACCTGAACAAAATGTCGGGACGCTCCCGACATGTTGACTGATAAATCTTTAGTACAGTCCCTCAGATGTTCTGAAATGCGTGTTCTGAGACATCTAGTGGTGCAACCCACATAATATATATCACATAGTGGACATCGAATTAAATAAATTACATATCTAGAACTACAGTTCAGGTGACATTTAATACGATATTGTTTATCCTTTTTTTTGTTGCAAAAACTGCATGTTTTGTATGCATATTTGCAAACCGAACATCTGGTGGTGCCACATTTATGAAAACCTTGGTATGTCAACGATGATTCATTGACGCTATTGTAATTGTCCCTAAGCATGCTGGGGGACAGCATATTACCGAGCGTTTTCCCTCTTCGGGAAACAAACCGGCATCCAGAGTCAAGAACTCTGGATGTTGCATCATCTTGTAATAATATAGGGATATGTTTTTTGATGATATTAATAATTTGATTATAGTCAGAACTGTAGTTCGTACAAAAATAAACATTTTTATTGGACTGAGTGTTTCTTCCTGCTTTTGCAGAATCTGATAATAATACTGTTCTGTCCTTTTGTGCAATTAATTTGTCCGCCCTATGAAGAGACCAATGCGGGTATCCTCTTGCCCTTAATCTATTTAACACCTGTGTTTTTTGAGCCTTAAAATCTCCTTCTTTAGAGCAAGACCAAATTTCCAGAGTTTCCAGACCAAATGGGAGGAAATACTCACTCAATGTTCATTTAAACTCATGGAATTGATTATCTCTGAGGAGGAAAACAAATTGGCAACATTCAAGGAGGACTTGGACAAGACTAAACTTGATTTGGTTCAATATGAACATACTAAAACCTACAAAGAAATTCTCCCTAAAATACAAACCAAAATCGGAGAATTGGAAAATAACATCGTTTCTATAAAAAAAAAGGAAGTTTGTTCGTGATAAACAGGATTATGAACAAAATCAAGTCTACAATTGGAGAAAACAACAGCATTTTACTTCTACTCCACGATCCATTTTGAAGCGTTCGAGGGAGAGGAATAATTTTAAAGATTCCCGTGACCAGCCCTATCATGCATCACGAAGAGTTTCTTTCAGTTCTTCGGAGTTTGAAATCTCAGATAAGGAAAGTGGTCTCGATGATTTTCAGGACACCAATAGTTCTTCTGGTTTCAACACTTCTGTGCGATCAAAAAACGCACACACAGGGCAGGCCGAAAGCATTCCAAGAAATCCAAGATTTTCCACCAGGAAAACGAGATCCACCCGGCAATAATGCATCCTGCCCTGCAATTTCTGGAATTAATGGACAGTAGTTCACCATGCATTGTTTCTTCTTCATCCAACAGTTATAACGATAGGGAATGTGTCGATTCTGTTAATGTGTCTGCACAAAATATAGACAATATTGACAGCTGTTCCAGTGTCACTAATTTATCTTCCAAGAGTTTGTCCCCAGATATGGTATCTTTACTCAGTAGGGGGTTAAATTATGTTCCAATGGAAAGATTCAATTTGTTTGAAACTCTATTGGATGTGAATCGCTTTATGCGCTCTCTTACTGTCAAGAGACATTTTCTCTGTGAGGAGGAGGGTGAAGTAGATACATTTTCCAATAGCATGAACAACAATGTTATTAACGAATTTGTTTCACTTAATTTTCAGGAACAACTTAGCGTAATGGAACTTACTAAGTTACATTTGGAGAGTTCCACACCATCACGCACTGTACATTCTACCAAAGTACATTCTAAAAATCCCTATTTTTATCCAGTTCATTCTAGGGTTCCTGCATTTGATTCTTTTCAACATGTTGTTGAACGAGATCTTAGATCTCTACATTCTAAGATGCCATCTACTATCACTAAGGATAATTTAACTCGTAAGGAAAGATTGGCTCTTAAAACACTCATGCAGGACCAGTCTTTAACTATAAAAATGGCGGATAAGGGGGGAAGAGTAGTGGTGATGGACAGGGAGCAATATATACAATCTGCTATGACAATCCTACAGGATACTAACACATATAGAATTTTGAGCTCGGATCCCACTATAGAATTCCGAAATAATCTTGAAAAAATTCTTAATGAGGGATTAGAATTGGGTATTCTAAATACTAGAGATTTGGAATATTTGCTCGTGGATAAACCAATAACAGCCATATTCCACGGATTACCTAAATTACACAAGAATTCCGTCTCGCCTCCTTTACGTCCAATCATATCAGGCATTGGTTCCCTTAACGAGCGTACATGTGATTGGTTAGACGGAATTCTTCAACCGTTGGTTTTACGTACACCCGGACATCTCCGGGACACAAAACAGGTGCTCCAGACTTTTGAGGAATTTAATTGGCAGGACGCATTTTCTTGGGTATCTTGCGATGTTAAATCACTTTATTCATGTATTCCGCATGATAAAGCTTTGACTGCCCTCTCCCACCATCTGTACAGTTACTCCAACTATACAGAAGAATTCTGTGAATTCATCATTATGATTACGGAATATCTACTTAAACATAACTTTTTTGTTTTCAACAACACTTATTATTTGCAGATATGCGGAGCCCCAATGGGGGCCCGCTTTTCACCGTCTTTAGCAAATCTTTATATGTGCTGGTGGGAGGAGAGGTATATATATTCCATTTATAATCCATATGCAATTAGCATCCATTGGTACGGTCGATATATCGACGACCTCCTGCTTGTGTGGTCGGGCGATATATCGGCCGTGCCATCATTTTTGGAGTATCTCAACAATAATGACATGAATTTGGAATTCACTCATGTTGTTAATAAGAGCTCTATTCAATTTTTAGATCTCACACTTGAGGGGGACATACTTTTGAATAGAGTAATTTCAACACCATATCGCAAGGAAACCGCAGGAAACACCATTCTCCATGCATCTAGTTGTCATCCAGCACATACCATTAAGGCAATACCTTTGGGAGAAATCACAAGAACAAAAAGATCTTGCTCTAAAGAAGGAGATTTTAAGGCTCAAAAAACACAGGTGTTAAATAGATTAAGGGCAAGAGGATACCCGCATTGGTCTCTTCATAGGGCGGACAAATTAATTGCACAAAAGGACAGAACAGTATTATTATCAGATTCTGCAAAAGCAGGAAGAAACACTCAGTCCAATAAAAATGTTTATTTTTGTACGAACTACAGTTCTGACTATAATCAAATTATTAATATCATCAAAAAACATATCCCTATATTATTACAAGATGATGCAACATCCAGAGTTCTTGACTCTGGATGCCGGTTTGTTTCCCGAAGAGGGAAAACGCTCGGTAATATGCTATATATAATCGTTTCTTTTTCTACACCAATCTCAGGTTTTTTCTCTTTGGATAACAACTCCATTTAATATATGCAATTAATTCTATGTCCGACTTTCACATTTTATACTTCTTGTCTACACCGCAGACATCTGATACACCTTTTTATAAATATGGCTCCATGTCACGCAGTATTCCTCATCATGTGACATATCACGTGTCTTGAGGAGCCATCCTCAATCTGTTTGTTACATCTGCAGTCTAGGCAACAACATACATACCAGTTTTTCCAATCATGTGTTAAGTCACATGATCGGCTCCCCGGAATTGCATTCCCATTTCCGGGTTAGGAGTCTTCATCCATACAATGCGGTCGTATGTCCCTTTAGGCTGAAGATTTCTCATAATGTGAACTAGGACATAATCCAGCGGGATCTTTTGATACACTTACCTTAAGTCTTCCATCTTTATATATGCCATCATGACATTGACAACCTGTTCCACGGACACATTAACAACTCTCCAATGTAGGGTAAGCTAGTCATTTATTTATTTATCTTCAGAATATGCTAACTCTTTTTTCTATGAATTTTCTATGGTACAATTCACACATACATGTTCAGATGTATTTATATACATTTATGTGGATTTAGCATTCCAGTCCCATTTTTCTTTTTTGCATTCAAATGTTTATCGTGTGTCTTCACGTGATATGTCTCATGTGTTATGTATTTGTGTTTAATTACGTTCAGATGTTTTTGAGTATATAAGGAATGACCATGTTTAGTTTGCTATCGCTATGACTAAGAGGTTACACTACCTCGAAACGCGTCAGCGGCAGCCATGTTTCATGTAGGTCTTGTCTGATGTTTTGTCTTCGTGGACTGGTATGACATATACAAACAAAGAGATTTTTTTACATATATATATTCTCTATGCACTTTGGTGTTTACGCTATGTGTTTTTAGCAATCTAGAATAAAAGCCATGTTTTAATTCAGTCATTTTTTCGGTGCTGGATCCTTTTTCTTATTGTGAATATATGGCCTATACTGTCATGTACGAGCATACAGGGGGATGATAGGTATATATGGCCTATACTATCATGTACGAGCATACAGGGGGATGATAGGTATATATGGCCTATACTATCATGTACGAGCATACAGGGGGATGATAGGTATATATGGCCTATACTATCATGTACGAGCATACAGGGGGATGATAGGTATATATGGCCTATACTATCATGTACGAGCATTCATTCCCCATAAGTGCCTGTAAAATCGCCCTGTCTATAGGACCTTCAGCTACAGACAACACCTGGACCATTCTTGGTTATCTTATCTGGAGCCCATGTAATGAATGCATACCTCCCAACTTTTAAAGAACCGAAAGAGGGACAAAATGTGTGGCGCGCCGTGGCAAATTTAGCCCCGCCCACTTTTGTGTTGACTCCGCCCACTTGTTAATTTTTCATGTGCCCACACACAGTATAATCCTCCTACAGTCACCCGTAAATTATATGTCCCCCCTCTATCTCTCCCCCAGTTTCATATACACCCTTCATCTGCCCCCAGTTTCATGTCCCTCTTCCATCTCTGCCCCCAGATTCATGTCCCTCCATCTCTGCCCCCAGATTCATGTCCTCTCCATCTCTGCCCCCAGATTCATGTCCCCAAATCTCTGCCCCCAGATTCATGTCCCCAAATCTCTGCCCCCAAATTCATGTCCCCCATCTCTGCCCCCAGATTCATGTCCCCACATCTCTGTCCCCAGATTCATGTCCCTCCATCTCTGCCCCCAGATTCATGTCCCTCCATCTCTGCCCCCAGATTCATGTCCTCTCCATCTCTGCCCCCAGATTCATGTCCCCACATCTCTGCCCCCAGATTCATGTCCCTCCATCTCTGCCCCCAGATTCATGTCCCCCATCTCTGCCCCCAGATTCATGTCCCCACATCTCTGCCCCTAGATTCATGTCCCCACATCTCTGCCCCCAGATTCATGTCCCTCCATCTCTGCCCCAGATTCATGTCCCCACATCTCTGCCCCCAGTGTCATGCCGTCCTCTCCTTCATCTGCCCCAAGATTCACGTTCCACCTCCACATTAAACTTACCTTCTCCTCCGCTCCCTCGCCGCTCTCTGCCCGCCTCTCTCGTTGACACATGCGGCTGAAGGAAGGAGCTGACACAGGTCAGCTCCTCGCTTCCCCGCTGCCCGCCTCTCTCCCTGACACATGCGGCTGAAGCTGCTCGCGTGCTCGCTTCGCCGCTGCGTCTCTCTCTCGCTGACACAGGTCAGCTCCTCGCTTCAGCCGCATGTGTCAGCGAGAGAGAGACGCAGCGGCGAAGCGAGCACGCGAGCAGCTTCAGCCGCATGTGTCAGGGAGAGAGGCGGGCAGCGGGGAAGTGAGTAGCTGATCTGTGTCAGCTCCTTGCTTCAGCCGCGTATGTGTTCAACTCAGATCGGTGTCCTCTGGACGCCGATCTGAGTTGAAATCGGGACATACCTCCCTCCAACCGGGACCGCAGGACATGTCACCCAAATTGTGACTGTCCCGCGGAAATCGGGACGGTTGGGAGGTATGATGAATGTACAGACTGAGTTCATGACACCAATTGTGGAAATATTTTTTTGTGCTTTCTACAAGGACAGTAAAGGAAGTGCTGTTAGGCCGGGTTCACACTGTGTTGCAGCAAAAGAAGTGCAAGGTTTAGGGTTTGCAGAAATAGCAATCACAAGTCACAGTACTATGGTTCAGTCATGTACAGGAAGGCTACTTGGCAAATACTGTACCGATCACTGACCTCTAGGACAGGAGTATGAACCACAAGGTGGAGCCATGTTATACTATGTCCACGACTACGACAACTCCACAAGTTGCAGGAGACAAACAAATGTCTAGTATTTCCTAAAGCCAAGTTATTTAGTTATTCCTTACTGCTATTATCACACAATGTATAACACTGACTGTATGATCCGTCACACTGAGCAGGAGAGGCAGAGCTGGACAGGACACATTCATGTAATGACCATAATATATGACAGTGCACCGAGCGACAACCTGAACCGCACCCGCCTTACTGTGTTTCTTTCTTTCTCTTGCTTGCAAATTTCCTATAAAGGAAAGAACCATTGGATGGCGCCACTAGGTATGTGTAACTGCTTACTATCTATCTATCTATCTATCTATCTATCTATCTATCTATCTATCTATCTCCTATCTATCTATCTATCTATCTATCTATCTATCTATCTATCTCCTATCTATCTATCTATCTATCTCCTATCTATCTATCTATCTATCTATCTATCTATCTATCTATCTATCTATCTCCTATCTATCTATCTATCTATCTATCTATCTATCTCCTATCTATCTATCTATCTATCTATCTATCTATCTATCTATCTCCTATCTATCTATCTATCTATCTATCTCCTATCTATCTATCTATCTATCTATCTATCTATCTATCTATCTCCTATCTATCTATCTATCTATCTATCTATCTATCTATCTATCTATCTATCTCCTATCTATCTATCTATCTATCTATCTATCTCCTATCTATCTCTCTCCTATCTATCTATCTATCTATCTATCTATCTATCTATCTCCTATCTATCTATCTATCTATCTATCTATCTATCTATCTATCTATCTATCTATCTCCTATCTATCTATCTATCTATCTATCTATCTATCTATCTATCTACAGTATCTATCTATCTATCTTCTATCTATCTATCTATCTCCTATCTATCTATCTATCTATCTATCTATCTATCTATCTATCTATCTCCTATCTATCTATCTATCTATCTATCTATCTATCTATCTATCTATCTCAGTTTTGTACAGCACCGCTGTTGGACTTCGTGCTGTCATATAGCTATTGCCCACTAGGTGTCGCTGTGGTATTGCACCTCCGTTGCGCGGTTTTCTACGGTTTTCTATTCGTCTCTGCAGAGATTATATTATTACAATAATTATTATTTTATTTATTTATTCTGATATAAAGCAGGTCATTACTTCCACAGTTTCATCTTAATTAAGAATCGGAGCCCTTCCTAATGTGACGGGGGCAGATTGCGAGGTTATTCTTTGTAGGTCAGGTCTTAGCGGCTGTGATAGGTCTGATCGTTATCGAATTGATTAGTGATTGAAATGTAATTAAGGAGATACGTCCTGACATTTACTCCAAAGTTTAAGTAAACGGACAAGGAAAAGTCATCCTGCGGTCTAATTAAGTCCTCCGTGTTTTGGCTGCGTCGCCCGGTGGACTTTCCCATGACAATGTAATCCACAGGCCGTAGTCAGCGACCGGAGAATTCTGGGCTCAGAGACTTCTAGTTTATCCGGCCAGAATGAAATACATTACAGTACGGTGCTTATAGTCTGAGATGGGATCCCTTACATGTACAGGCCCAGAGCCTGAGGCTGCACCACTGAGGCGTTCCAGGGATCGGTGTAATCATTCCAGGTTTCAGTAGGGGCATCAATGTTTAATCATTGATATAGATACAAGGCCCAAAATGGAAGGGTTTGGACCAGAAACCGGAAGCGGTCGTCTCTGTTAACCACTTCATAAAGTTTTGACCTATTGAATTTATTGAATTGGTATTATATTAAATGAAATATCTGGCAGATCAATGTCTGACATCTGGGACCTGCACCTATCTCCACAACAGAGGTCCCCTACGCCTGTCCCCGGGACTTGCATCCCCACCAGATAGAGTCCATAAGGGACTGCCTTCATCCCCGCTGCTTTCTCCATTGACTTCTATGGGGATTTGGAAACCATCAAGTGGAATCACCTGAGCAAGTGCGAGCACTTCATTGCAAGAATGGGGCCTTGTTCTGGAGATACTGAGAGCAATATAGTTTAAAGGGGTGCTCTTATTGTAACAGGTTACTCCCCATTCATATAATAGGCGGGTTCTGTGCATCCCCTATGGACAGGAGAGAACTTGTTTAGATGGAAATACCCCTTTAAGGCTGCAGTTCGCAAAACAACCACTGGGTGGCCTCACCTAGAGATATAGGATCTGACTTAGTGAAACTATATTGTCTTGAAGAGCTGATCATCTCAGACACCAGGTAAGGACGGACACATCTATAGGTGTTGTCCTGTATCTAACAGAGATTTATCACATGCCCTGTGGCTATGCCTTAAGGTGGGAATACCCCTTTAATACTTGCTTATACAGTTGGATCCTATAGGTAAGTCTTAATAAGTTCCACCTATTAGAGTTGATGGGATTTTAAAAATAAATGCTTTCTTAAAGAGACAGCGCCGCTATTGTCCTTGGCTTTGTTGGTATTATAGAATTTCCAAGGTTTTTTTTCCGTTCTCTCATCCCCTTTAAATGGCGTTTTCCTTAAAGCGACAGTACTCACCTAAATTCCATGCCATTTCCATGTGTCTGTTCACAGGTCACCGTCCTAATAATGTCTCCTTCAATTTACAGTAATGTCATTGTTATTAGGGACTCATACTTTGGATCAAGCATCAAACGAAAACTTAGGTATCCGAGCGCTCGCCATTGCACATCTGCATCTGCATGCCTGCATCGTGTCGCTGTGTGTGGTATGGGGGATGTCTCACTATTCATTGCATAGATTCGGGTGTTTAAAGAGTCCTTCCCCCTAAAAAAAAAAATTCAAAAATTCAAAATTTTATTTAGCCAATTTCAACGGAAATTTTAGTGTTTCTGGGAAAGCTGGGTGGCTTAGTGTGCCAAGCAATAAGTGTCCGATTTGCAAGGGTGTGGACGTCGGGAGCCCACAGATCGCAAGAACGGAGGTCTCAGGCCCCCCCCCTTAATGAATGGTGGTGGGCACCTCCCCAGGGCCCCTGATAATCTGACTAGTGGGATCGGTGGGGGGTCTCCTTAATTGTTCCCCTAGTGATCACATAACATATGGCACAACCCCTATAGGGAAGCATAACTGCATATTTAGGCATATTTGCTATGTATATAGCGCCCCTAGTGGTCAGAAATAGATCTATTTAAAGGGCCTTTACAGTATTTACTATTGAGTGCCGCATTGACTTGAATGGGCTGAGCTGCAGTACCAGACACAGCCACACGAGGAAGGACATCACTGTGTCAGGTACTACAGTGCTCGCGCCTGGGGGGTCAAACCCTAAATACGCAACAATGTAAAATCCAGGACTAACCCTTACAAAAGGCTGAACAGAAATATTAAGGCCAAAAGAAGAACTCATCGTGCAGAGGTAGCAGAGCTGAGTTTGTCCATGTACATTATAATAAGTGGGCGCTACTCGGGGCAGAAAAAGAGCCAGTGAGTAACAAATTCAGCTCTGCTACATCGCCATCTGCTGGTATTTAGGGGGAAGTACTCTTTAAAGCAATCGACAGGTTTAAGGAAATGTGTAAGAAAAAAAAAAATTTAAAACGTCAACCATATACTAATGTATTTTATGTTATAATAGCGCCCCCTTGCTGAGATACGTGTACTGCCATGAGCTATTACGAGAATGGGATTGAAAGGGATATTCCGATTTTAGCAAATAAAGTTTATATAAGTATTAAGAATATACTTCTCTGTATTCATCCTTCATGCTGTCAAGATCTGTGCTTGCAGTCAGTGAATGGAAATCTGTCCTGGTCACGTGATGT
Source organism: Leptodactylus fuscus (assembly GCF_031893055.1). Classification (NCBI taxonomy): domain Eukaryota; kingdom Metazoa; phylum Chordata; class Amphibia; order Anura; family Leptodactylidae; genus Leptodactylus; species Leptodactylus fuscus. The sequence goes on from NC_134268.1 coordinate 15,763,457, forward strand.
AGCCACAGCTGCACCGTATGTAACAGTCCGGTGCACCTGTGTGTACAAGACAGATTTGGTTCCTTGTAGAAGACAATGGTTTCCATTCAATAACTGCAAGCAGAGATCTTGAAAATTGACAAGAATGAATATAGAAAGTGTATTAAAAATTTTGGAACTTCCCCCTCTTCATAGAGGACCTTTCACCATCTTCATCAACTCCAAATTGTTGCATCCTTCAATAGGCTCCACTGATTCCAGCACAGTTGAAATTTTTTCTCTAGCCCCCACCGTTCCTGAGCAATCATCGCTTTTAGTTTCAGAAACCAATATGCTAATTAGGTTCTATCCTGTCAAGTGGGTGTACCTAGAATGGAACCACCCACTTGGCAGTAGAGAACCTAATTAAAATATTGGTGTTGAAAATAACAGCACTGATTGCTCAGGCATGGTGGGGGCTAGAGAATAATTCCAACTGTGCTGGAATCAGTGAAGGGTTCAAAGAGTTGGGGTTGGTGGCGGTGGGGAAAGGGCCTCTGTAATAATGTGGACATGGCTATACATGTTGCCTCCGTATGTTGGGTGCTATGTAACATCAGATATGTTAGGAGGTCTCTTATCTCTTACACATTTTCTAAAATCAACCGACCCGGTTACTAGAGCATGTAGACGTACTGCAGCATCGAGGCGGGATATGGGGTTGTATCTAGAAATGTCATGCTTTGTGAAATATTTCAGTGTGGATCTAGTTGTAGTTCGCTGTATAGCTCTTGTGTAATATCACATTCTCACCTGGAGCTCTCGCCTTATCCTCAGGTACGCTATGTCAGCCATCTGTCCTCATATTCATCATCAAACCTCATGACATTTACCATAAGACTTACCACAGCTTTACTTGTCTGATACAGAGCTCCAAATCCCCTGCAGAGGCTTAATAATATTCTGTCTGTCTTCAGGCACCACTAGAGGGAGCTGATGAGCATTCTGGATACTGTTTATACAGTAAACTCATCAACTCCCTCTAGTGGTGACTACAGAAGTCTACAATTTAGAGTATTATTTAAAGTGTATCTGTGTTTCAATTCTTTTTCAAATTAATAGTTCAGGTGAATATGAGAAACTTTGTAACATATGTTATCAGAGGAGTGTGCTTCTCTCTCTTTCATCATCTCCTCTCCTGCCTGCTAAACTGCTGAATTCACTGCCAGATCCATTTTTAGTGAAGACAATCTGCAGTTCATAGAAGTGTATGGAGAAGGTAGGGAGGTGAAGGGGTAGTCTAGTGAGAAAGAAACAAGCGGCAGCACATACTGCCGCAGATCACAGTAAGTGTAGCAGGTTTCTAGCAGTTTTCAGCAGATTCTAGCAGTTTTCCAGCAGGTTCTAGCAGATTTCGAGCAGTTTTCCAGCAGGTTCTAGCAGTTTTCCAGCAGGTTCTAGCAGATTTCTAGCAGTTTTGCAGCAGGTTCTAGCAGATTGTAGCAGTTTTCCAGCAGGTTCTAGCAGATTTCGAGCAGTTTTCCAGCAGGTTCTAGCAGATTTCCGGCAGGTTCTAGCAGATTTCTAGCAGTTTTGCAGCAGGTTCTAGCAGATTGTAGCAGTTTTCCAGCAGGTTCTAGCAGATTTCGAGCAGTTTTCCAGCAGGTTCTAGCAGATTTCCATCAGGTTCTAGCAGATTTCTAGCAGTTTTCCGGCAGGTTCTAGCAGATTTCTAGCAGTTTTCCAGCAGGTTCTAGCAGATTTCTAGCACTTTTCCAGCAGGTTCTAGCAGATTTCGAGCAGTTTTCCAGCAGGTTCTAGCAGTAGAGATGTGACTAATGCTCTGGTGAAATAGACATTTTACTGTAATCTGCTCCAGGACGTGTGTGTCTTTCTGCTTCTCACTCCTCTTCCTGCTTTCCACTCCCTCCTCCATAGACTTCTGTGAACTGAAAACTATTTACTGATCTGGTAGTGAATGGATCAGTTTAGCAGACAGGAGAGGAGCTGATAACAGAAGATAGTAGCACACGCCTCCAATATATTACAAAGTTTCTTGTATTCTTCTGAACTGTTCATGTAATGACCAGGATGGATGTGGATCACAGGTCGTGACTATCCTCGCTCGTGCCATAGACTTTGGCAGGGTGAGGGCGAGTGAGTTGTTCCATTCTAGCGATTGATGGGGATTCTAATAGTTTTTCGTTTGTTATGGATGTGCATATTATACTGTATACCTGTATATTGACTGGTGAATTTGATTCCTGGTGCAAATCCTTGATTTGTGGTTCCACCGGAGTTATCCTCACACTTGCCAATGGCATCGTAACGTCTGGGAGGTTCATGCAAGAAGAGACGACCTCCCTTCAGTGGATGGTTCCTGTATCCATTGGATTTCCAGCCACATGTGACCTTAAGTCATTAAAGGGACGTGGCTGCCACTTTTCGAACCCACATCACAAAAGCAGAGTTGCACAGGGTCAGGGGACAAGGTCATGCAAAAAAAAGGTTGAGCCGCATGCACATTGCCCCCTGGTTGTAAAATTGTTAGTAACTTCCTGCATGTGTTGGACATATCTAAGCTGAGAGAAGATTCACCAAGAAAAACGACTTAAAATTCCTTAGAAATGACATTAAAAATGTGAAAACCGTTTCTCAATATTGGACTTCAGTGCTGAGATAGGATCCCATAAAGTTACAGGCCTAAGGCCTGAGGCTGCACTACTGAGCAGTTTTCACATTTTTAATGTAATTTTTTTTTCCCCTAAATTGAGTCTTCAAGCTTCACATTGTCTCTAGAAAAAATGATCACATAGGTGAAGATCTAGGTTTGATGTGGCAGAGCAAAAACCATACACGGGGTCCTTGGTAACCTAAACTGATAAGGACTTGGTTACAAAATCGTACCCATCTGTCCACTATTCCTGGGACAAGAATATTCATCACATGGAGCCGATGTACAGGTTTTTTTTTGCATGGAAAATCAGTTTACAAGTGCATGTGCAATGCCTGAGTACATGAAGTAGAGCAGATGCATGAGTAACCCTGGGGACCGGCATGAGGGGGAAATAACAACCAAAAAAATCAGAAGATATACTGGTCATAACCAGCATATCACCCCAGCCCTGCAGATAGAGAGGTTACTGTCACCACAACCAGCATATCACCCCAGCCCTGCAGATAGATAGGTTATTGTCACCACAACCAGCATATCACCCCAGTCCTGCAGATAGATAGGTTACTGTCACCAGAACCAGCATATCACCCCAGTCCTACAGATAGATAGGTTACTGTCACCAGTACCAGCATATCACCCCAGCCCTGCAGATAGATAGGTTACTCTCACCAGACCCAGTATATCACCCCAGCCCTGCAGATAGATAGGTTACTCTCACCAGACCCAGTATATCACCCCAGCCCTGAAGATAGATAGGTTACTGTCACCAGAACCAGCATATCACCCCAGCCCTGAAGATAGATAGGTTACTCTCACCAGACCCAGTATATCACCCCAGCCCTGAAGATAGATAGGTTACTGTCACCAGAACCAGCATATCACCCCAGCCCTGCAGATAGATAGGTTACTGTCACCAGACCCAGCATATCACCCCAGCCCTGCAGATAGATAGGTTACTGTCACCAGAACCAGCATATCACCCCAGCCCTGCAGATAGATAGGTTATTGTCACCACAACCAGCATATCACCCCAGTCCTGCAGATAGATAGGTTACTGTCACCAGAACCAGTATATCACCCCAGCCCTGAAGATAGATAGGTTACTGTCACCAGAACCAGCATATCACCCCAGCCCTGCAGATAGATAGGTTACTGTCACCAGACCCAGCATATCACCCCAGTCCTGCAGATAGATAGGTTACTGTCACCAGACCCAGCATATCACCCCAGTCCTGCAGATAGATAGGTTACTGTCACCAGACCCAGTATATCACCCCAGCCCTGCAGATAGATAGGTTACTCTCACCAGACCCAGTATATCACCCCAGCCCTGAAGATAGATAGGTTACTGTCACCAGAACCAGCATATCACCCCAGCCCTGCAGATAGATAGGTTACTGTCACCAGACCCAGCATATCACCCCAGTCCTGCAGATAGATAGGTTACTGTCACCAGACCCAGCATATCACCCCAGTCCTGCAGATAGATAGGTTACTGTCACCAGACCCAGTATATCACCCCAGCCCTGCAGATAGATAGGTTACTCTCACCAGACCCAGTATATCACCCCAGCCCTGCAGATAGATAGGTTAGCATCACCTTAATCAAATTGTGTTTCCTCCATTGCCAAATTATTGCCCCAGTATGCATATTAACTCTTTAGATCATCAAGTGGTGGCATCTGTTGTCTTGATCAGTTGCTGCTGAATATGACCATAAACGCAGCATCTTTCTATACTTTGATAACCAGCCATGATGTCCTTATAGTGGTCGGGTTATCTTCTCATACATGTATTGTCCTCTTGATAACCAGCCATGATGTCCTTATTCTGGTCAGGTTATCTTCTCATACATGTAGTGTCCTCCTGATAACCTGCCATGATGTCCTTATTGTGGTCAGGTTATCTTCTCATACATGTATTGTCCTCTTGATAACCAGCCATGATGTCCTTATTCTGGTCAGGTTATCTTCTCATACATGTAGTGTCCTCTTGATAACCAGCCATGATGTCCTTATTCTGGTCAGGTTATCTTCTCATACATGTAGTGTCCTCCTGATAACCAGCCATGATGTCCTTATTGTGGTCAGGTTATCTTCTCATACATGTAGTGTTCCCTCCTGATAACCAGCCATGATGTCCTTATTTTTGGTCAGGTTATCTTCTCATACATGTAGTGTCCTCCTGATAACCAGCCATGATGTCCTTATTGTGGTTGGGTTATCTTCTCATACATGTAGTGTCCCCTCCTGATAACCAGCCATGATGTCCTTATTGTGGTCAGGTTATCTTCTCATACATGCAGTGTCCTCCTGATAAGCAGCCATGATGTCCTTATTATGGTCAGGTTATCTACTCATACATGTAGTGTCCTCTTGATAACCAGTCATGATGTCTTTATTGTGGTCAGGTTATCTTCTCATACATGTAGTGTCCTCCTGATAACCAGCCATGATGTCCTTATTGTGGTCAGGTTATCTTCTCATACCTGTAGTGTCCTCCTGATAACCAGCCATGATGTCCTTATTGTGGTCGGGTTATCTTCTCATACATGTAGTGTCCTCCTGATAACCAGCCAGGATGTCCTTATTGTGGTCAGGTTATCTTCTCATACATGTAGTGTCCTCCTGATAACCAGCCATGATGTCCTTATTGTGGTCGGGTTATATTCTCATGCATGTAGTGTCCTCCTGATAACCAGCCATGATGTCCTTATTGTGGTTAGGTTATCTTCTCATACATGTAGTGTCCTCCTGATAACCAGCCATGATGTCCTTATTGTGGTCAGGTTATCTTCTCATACCTGTAGTGTCCTCCTGATAACCAGCCATGATGTCCTTATTGTGGTTGGGTTATCTTCTCATACATGTAGTGTCTTCCTGATAACCAGCCATGATGTCCTTATTGTGGTCAGGTTATCTTCTCATACATGTAGTGTCCTCCTGATAACCAGCCATGATGTCCTTATTGTGGTTAGGTTATCTTCTCATACATGTAGTGTCCTCCTGATAACCAGCCATGATGTCCTTATTGTGGTTAGGTTATCTTCTCATACATGTAGTGTCCTCCTGATAACCAGCCATGATGTCCTTATTGTGGTCAGGTTATCTTCTCATACCTGTAGTGTCCTCCTGATAACCAGCCATGATGTCCTTATTGTGGTTGGGTTATCTTCTCATACATGTAGTGTCTTCCTGATAACCAGCCATGATGTCCTTATTGTGGTCAGGTTATCTTCTCATACATGTAGTGTCTTCCTGATAACCAGCCATGATGTCCTTATTGTGGTCGGGTTATCTTCTCATACATGTAGTGTCTTCCTGATAACCAGCCATGATGTCCTTATTGTGGTCGGGTTATCTTCTCATACATGTAGTGTCTTCCTGATAACCAGCCATGATGTCCTTATTGTGGTCGGGTTATCTTCTCATACATGTAGTGTCTTCCTGATAACCAGCCATGATGTCCTTATTGTGGTCAGGTTATCTTCTCATACATGTAGGTTAGAGGAAATCTTTAATCCTCAGCAAAATTTTTAATTATTTAAATTTGCAAAAATGTTTAACTTTTAGTTGTCTACAAATCTAAATATGGTTTTGTTCGTTGATCTTATCCTTCTCAACCATGTGAACCGATTTTTATTTTATTAGCTATATTTTATATACTTAGACTTGTTCCCTTTGTACATAGGAACTGGTTGATTTTCCAGAGGGTGGTCCATGGAGGATACTAACTCAGTCTCACCATGGACCTCCCTGCTGACATTCCTTGGTATGCCCCTATCTTGAATACTAAATCATTTGAGCCCATTATACGGAGATGAGGGATGTTCAGTTGAATCCACATATGTCCATCTTCCCTTCTTGGGTAGCCTGTACAATCTAGGTCCGTGGTATCTAAACTCTCACTTTCTCATCTCCAAGCGTTCTTTCTTGCGATAAAATCTCGAAGTCATTATAAAGGGGCCCCTTCCCATGTTTTTGTCATGAAACTTTCAGGACAAAAATATAAAGAATCCTGAGCGAAGAACATCCAAAAATGGTTGTTTGAATATCTCCTGTGCTGATATTCGACTACTAGAAATGACAGACATGGACATTTTCTGTGTTTTTCTACTAGACCTGCTATGTATTTATTTCCTCTTTAGTATCTCCAGCTGGTCTCTCATTCCACCTATGGATGTATTATGTGTTATACTTACAGGACCTTAGGAGGCAGTGTATGACATATGGATTCTGACAGACTATGTAACATTAGTGTCTTTCTAGGAACAAGGGTAATCCTTTGGGGCAGTTAGTTCTATAGAATGAGTGCAGCACGGGAGAAGTCCTGTATTGTCTATGTTAGTGTATACCTAAAGTAATATATATCTATGGCAGTACATCTCTCTCTCTCTCTCTCTCTCTCTGTATATGGTACTGAATATCTATAGTAGCAAAGAATAAGTAGAGAGGCATTAGATAAATGGACAAATAGACTGATTCAATTCAGTATTATTTCAGCATTATTTATTTCAGCAAATTCAGCATTATTTATCTGAATCATTTTCGGGTCATTAACTTCAGCTGTGATGTTTCATTTGCAAACTCACTACCCCTCCTGGTGACAAGTTCAGCCAGCAAACGAAACATCACATCAGCACGTGGGAGTGATTTATTATCTGTGATTTCATTGCAGGGGGAGTGGAGAAGGGAGGGGTTCACAGAAAGTGAGGGCAGGCAGATGAATCTTGGGAAATGTAGTTTGTCCACAGATTCACTCAAAAGTGATTCAAGGAGCATCAAGGAAAGTAAAGCCAAGCAAAGGATGGACAAGGGAACAGGGGGGATTTAGCACTGAAGAACATTTTTGTATAGCGTCACTGTCCTGCCTTATCTAGGACTCAGCAGTGCCACAGAAGAGCAATTAGCAATGAGATGACTCTGCTCACTCTGTTCCAGTCTATACAGCAAAGCTGTAAAGCATTCTGCATAAAAACAGGAAAAGTCAAGTTATTGTGCATTTAATGTTTCATATATCCATATTGCAGGTGAAGGGAACAAACTTTGCTTTATTTAAGTGAAGTGTCCCATTCTTCACTTATTTGCCTCCTTCTGCAATTGATCAGATCTCTATAATAGAAGTCTATGGAGAGGGGAGGGAGGAGGATAAGAAGAGCTCATCAAAGCGGAGAGACATCTGCACTGTAGAGAGACAGTTTTCTTTCACAACACTGCTGGGTCGTCAGGAATTACCACCCAGTCTGACACATATAATGCTGTAGACATCTCCTACATTAGTGTCGCTCCTCCCCCACCCCTCTCCTTAGACCTCATTGCAAATTGACTCTGTGTTTGGAGTGTGGACTGAAATCACTCCCTGTAAAGACAGGAGTAATAGTTGGATACAGACACTTTCATTAGCGAAGTACATTGTAATGTTTGTTCTCTTCACCTGCACTATAGATGTGAAGCTTGCGAATAGCGGCGCACAGCGGGATATTATCACACACCGCTGGCGATATATGATCAAAACAACTGCATATAAAGGTGACAGGACAGAATAATTGCACGACTTCAAGGAACAACTTAGAAACATCTCAGTAAAAAGCTTCTAAGGTCACTCTGAGACATTTCCAGTAGACACCTTGTATAGAGGGCTGGTACGTGCATTCAGATGAGTTCCTACCCCATCCGGATGGTTAATTCTGTATTATATATCCAGAATTATCTACATGCAGGGGGCCTGGGAAATACTGAAACACAAAGAGCAAAGAGACAGCTATTACCATTCCTGACTTCATAGTCTGTAGATAGTTCAGCTCAGTGGGTGTGCTTTACTGCAGCCGAAAATGATGGAAGCTAAGAGACCTGTTCGGGACCGATGACATCACTCATATACGTCACCGCCGAGACCACTGATTGGTCTTAGCAGTCATGTGAACCTCACAGCTCCTGGAACATGAGGGACAGGAGACTGGGACATGGCAGGGGAGCATCAGCGATTTCACCAACCCTGTCTACCCCTGGGGTTGCTTCATATACTGTATAACCCCTGATATTGGCAGAAAGGTGCCAATAGATTAAGACGGTCTAAGGAAAGTGATGAAACCCAGTCTTCATCCAGTATGAGTCTTATCTGTGTGTATGTTGTATAGCATCATTGTCCTGCCTTATCTAGGACTCAGCAGTGCCATAGAAGTGTAATTGGTAATGAGATGACTCTGCTCATGCTGTTCCAGTCTATACAGCAAAGCTGCATAAAACAGGAAAAGTCAAGTTATTGTGCCTGTTCTAAGAGCCATAACATAGACACCACTTGTATTATAATTCATGGGCAAGTGCAAATGAAATATGTTTATAAAAGAAATATAAGACTGTGAAAAAGTTGTCACTGTATGATCTCTTTATAGTCTTGAAATTGTGGATCGTGACGCATTGCACTATGTACAAACTGATTTCAGATTTAGCATTTCCCTAGAATGTGACTTTTTCTGTCCAACATACTCATCTTACCTCTTTCAGTCAAAGATGGAGCCTATTGGATCGGGTACGGCTATCCAACCCACGTGGGAACAGCCCAAAAACAAAAACATTTTCCCCTTTGAACATTGATGGAGTAGAAGAGAGCCCCTCGAAAGAGCCAAAAAACATTGCCCTGAGTAATAAGGAACGATTCCGCACTGCCCTGAGGATGAAAGCTTATGCTTTTTGGCAAAGCTCTGAAGGTAAACTTCCATTTTTTTTCAAGGGGTTTTCCCATGATATTAACTTTCTAGACAATTAAAAATTAAACATTTTTGTAAAAATTAATTATTTAAAGTTTTGTTAAGTTTTAAAATTTTATCTCTAACCGTTTTAGTTGTGATGGTCTCTTGTCTTAATCTTCTTCTCATGTATCTTCTCATACATGTAGTGTCCTCCTGATAACCAGCCATGATGTCCTTATTGTGGTCAGGTTATCTTCTCATACATGTAGTGTCCTCTCCTGATAACCAGCCATGATGTCCTTATTGTGGTCGGGTTATCTTCTCATACATGTAGTGTCCTTCTGATAACCAGCCATGATGTCCTTATTGTAGTCAGGTTATCTTCTCATACATGTAGTGTCCTCCTGATAACCAGCCATGATGTCCTTATTGTGGTCAGGTTATCTTCTCATACATGTAGTGTCCTCCTGATAATCAGCCATGATGTCCTTATTGTGGTCAGGTTATCTTCTCATACATGTAGTGTCCTCCTGATAACCAGCCATGATGTCCTTATTGTGGTCAGGTTATCTTCTCATACATGTAGTGTCCTCCTAATAACCAGCCATGATGTCCTTATTGTGGTCAGGTTATCTTCTCATACATGTAGTGTCCTCCTGATAACCAGCCATTATGTCCTTATTGTGGTCGGGTTATCTTCTCATACATGTAGTGTCCACCTGATAACCAGCCATGATGTCCTTATTGTGGTCAGCTTATCTTTTCATACATGTAGTGTCCTCCTGATAACCAGCCATGATGTCCTTATTGTGGTCAGGTTATCTTCTCATACATGTAGTGTCTAGAGATGAGCTAGTAGTATTCGATTGAGTAGGTATTCGATAGAATACTACGGTGTTCGAAATACTCGTACTCATTCAAATACTACTCTTATTCGCAGTAAAGATTCGATTCAGAACCAGCGTTGATTGGCCGAATGCTATACAGTATAGCATTCGGCAAATCAACGCTGGTTCTGCAGCAGGTTCGTCTTTGTTAGTCGGGAGAGCTGGCAGTTTGCGATAACGAGTGAGCTTACTTTTTCTCATAGGAATGCATTGACCAGCGTTGATTGGCTGAATGCTATACAGTGTACAACATTCGGCAAATCAACGCTGGTTCTGCCGGAGGCTCGTCTATGAGGAGGCGGAGTCTAAAATCAGACCACAGCAGTCTCCATTGTGGTCCGATCTTAGACTCCGCCTTGTCACAGACGAGCCTCCGGTAGAACCAGTGTTGATTGGCTGAATGCTGTACACTGTTTAGCATTCGGCCAATCAACGCTGGTCAATGCATTCCTATGAGAAAAAGTAAGCTCCCGCATAACAGCAAGCTGCCAGCTAAGTTTCTGACAAGTCTCAGACCTTAGAAAGTTCCTGCAAGATATGTCACAACTAAAAAGGTTAGAGAAAATCTGTAAAACTCTGCAAATATTTTAAATTATTTATATTTTCAAAAATGTTTAAGTATTAATTGTTGAAAAATATAAATCTGGATATATTCCGGCTTCTGTATGGAATCTGTTTTAAGGTTAAATTGTCAGTAAATTTTTAGACAACTTAGTTTGATTTCATTTAACCCATCCTACCAGATCTCTTCCTGTGCAAAGAGAAGAACCTCTAATAAACAAATTCAGCTCTGCTACATCTTTACATAGACAGTCCATACATATATGTCATATATTGTGAAGTCTGGTGAAGATAAATGTGCTAACTCCTAGAAAGTAAATATAATATAAAATTGTAAAAATATGTTCAGTCTCAAAGTCACTAATCCCCTATACATTTTTCCTATACATTCAACCTGGTAATTGTCTTATCTGCCCCTGTAGATGCTGGAACAGCTGGAGATCCCATGGCTGAAGGAGGATACAGTAATGAGTTCATGGTAGAAGATTTAATCCCTACGATAAAAGTGGCTATTCATGCTTCTAGGTATTCCGGAGTAATCCATCATATTATCTTGTATGAATATAAAGTTTGTACAGCAGAATGAGGCCTGAACATTGTACTTGTAGACCATAGTATAAATGTGATGGAGAAACACTATAAAGCTGCCACATGGAGACGACCTGCATGTACAGTATTTCAGAAAATTTAAATATTCCTTTATGGAAGGATCAACTATAATAGTGACCCACTTACAATAATTTAGCTAAGATACTGCTCCTATGTACAAGAATATAACTACTATAATACTACTCCTATGTACAAGAATATAACTACTATAATACTGCTCCTATGTACAAGAATATAACTACTATAATACTGCTCCTATGTACAAGAATATAACTACTATAATACTACCTCCTATGTACAAGAATATAACTACTATAATACTACTCCTATGTACAAGAATATAACTACTATAATACTGCTCCTATGTACAAGAATATAACTACTATAATACTACCTCCTATGTACAAGAATATAACTACTATAATACTGCTCCTATGTACAATAATATACCTACTATAATACTGCTCCTTGTACAAGAATATAACTACTATAATACCACTCCTATGTACAAGAATATAACTACTATAGTACTGCTCCTATTTACAAGAATATAACTACTATAATACCACTCCTATGTACAAGAATATAACTACTATAGTACTGCTCCTATGTACAAGAATATAACTACTATAATACTACTCCTTGTAAAAGAATATAACTACTATAATACTGCTCCTATGTACAAGAATATAACTACTATAATACTGCTCCTATGTACAAGAATATACCTACTATAATACTGCTCCTTGTACAAGAATATAACTACTATAATACCACTCCTATGTACAAGAATATAACTACTATAGTACTGCTCCTATGTACAAGAATATAACTACTATAATACCGCTCCTATGTACAAGAATATAACTACTATAGTACTGCTCCTATGTACAAGAATATAACTACTATAATACTGCTCCTATGTACAAGAATATAACTACTATAATACTACTCCTATGTACAAGAATATAACTACTATAATACTGCCCCTGTGTACAAGAATATAACTACTATAATACTACTCCTATGTACAAGAATATAACTACTATAATACTACTCCTATGTACAAGAATATAACTACTATAATACTGCCCCTGTGTACAAGAATATAACTACTATAATACTACTCCTATGTACAAGAATATAACTACTATAATACTACCTCCTATGTACAAGAATATAACTACTATAATACCACTCCTATGTACAAAAATATAACTACTATAATACCACTCCTATGTATAAGAATATAACTACTATAATACTACTCCTATGTACAAGAATATAACTACTATAATACTACTCCTATGTACAAGAATATAACTACTATAATACTGCCCCTGTGTACAAGAATATAACTACTATAATACTACTCCTATGTACAAGAATATAACTACTATAATACCACTCCTATGTATAAGAATATAACTACTATAATACTACTCCCATGTACAAGAATATAACTACTATAATACTGCTCCTATGTACAAGAATATAACTACTATAATACTGCTCCTTGTACAAGAATATAACTACTATAATACCACTCCTATGTACAAGAATATAACTACTATAGTACTGCTCCTATGTACAAGAATATAACTACTATAATACCGCTCCTATGTACAAGAATATACTACTATAGTACTGCTCCTATGTACAAGAATATAACTACTATAATACCACTCCTATGTACAAGAATATAACTACTATAATACCACTCCTATGTACAAGAATATAACTACTATAATACTACCTCCTATGTACAAGAATATAACTACTATAATACCACTCCTATGTACAAGAATATAACTACTATAATACCACTACTATGTATAAGAATATAACTACTATAATACTACTCCCATGTACAAGAATATAACTACTATAATACTACTCCTATGTACAAGAATATAACTAATATAATACTACTCCTATGTACAAGAATATAACTACTATAATACTGCCCCTGTGTACAAGAATATAACTACTATAATACTACTCCTATGTACAAGAATATAACTACTATAATACTGCTCCTATGTACAAGAATATAACTACTATAATACTACCTCCTATGTACAAGAATATAACTACTATAATACCACTCCTATGTACAAGAATATAACTACTATAATACCACTCCTATGTATAAGAATATAACTACTATAATACTACTCCCATGTACAAGAATATAACTACTATAATACTACTCCTATGTACAAGAATATAACTACTATAATACTACTCCTATGTACAAGAATATAACTACTATAATACTGCCACTGTGTACAAGAATATAACTACTATAATACTACTCCTATGTACAAGAATATAACTACTATAATACTGCTCCTATGTACAAGAATATAACTACTATAATACCACTCCTATGTACAAGAATATAACTACTATAATACCACTCCTATGTATAAGAATATAACTACTATAATACTACTCCCATGTACAAGAATATAACTACTATAATACTGCTCCTATGTACAAGAATATAACTACTATAATACTACTCCTATGTACAAGAATATAACTACTATAATACTGCCTCCTATGTATAAGAATATAACTACTATAATACTACTCCTATGTACAAGAATATAACTACTATAATACTGCTCCTATGTACAAGAATATAACTACTATAATACTGCTCCTATGTACAAGAATATAACTACTATAATAATACTCCTATGTACAAGAATATAACTACTGTAATACTGCTCCTATGTATAAGAATATAACTACTATAATACTAATCCCATGTACAAGAATATAACTACTATAATACTACTCCCATGTACAAGAATATAACTACTATAATACTGCCTCCTATGTATAAGAATATAACTACTATAATACTACTCCTATGTACAAGAATATAACTACTATAATACTGCTCCTATGTACAAGAATATAACTACTATAATACTGCCCCCTATGTACAAGAATATAACTACTATAATACTGCTCCTATGTACAAGAATATAACTACTATAATACCACTCCTAAGTATAAGAATATAACTACTATAATACTACTCCTATGTATAAGAATATAACTACTATAATACTACTCCTATGTACAAGAATATAACTACTATAATACTGCTCCTATGTACAAGAATATAACTACTATAATACTGCTCCTATGTACAAGAATATAACTACTATAATACTGCCCCCTATGTACAAGAATATAACTACTATAATACTGCTCCTATGTACAAGAATATAACTACTATAATACCACTCCTATGTATAAGAATATAACTACTATAATACTACTCCTATATACAAGAATATAACTACTATAATACTGCTCCTATGTACAAGAATATAACTACTATAATACCGCTCCTATGTACAAGAATATAACTACTATAGTACTGCTCCTATGTACAAGAATATAACTACTATAATACTGCTCCTATGTACAAGAATATAACTACTATAATACCACTCCTATGTACAAGAATATAACTACTATAATACCACTCCTATGTATAAGAATATAACTACTATAATACTACTCCCATGTACAAGAATATAACTACTATAATACTACTCCTATGTACAAGAATATAACTACTATAATACTACTCCTATGTACAAGAATATAACTACTATAATACTACCTCCTATGTACAAGAATATAACTACTATAATACCACTCCTATGTACAAAAATATAACTACTATAATACCACTCCTATGTATAAGAATATAACTACTATAATACTACTCCTATGTACAAGAATATAACTACTATAATACTACTCCTATGTACAAGAATATAACTACTATAATACTGCCCCTGTGTACAAGAATATAACTACTATAATACTACTCCTATGTACAAGAATATAACTACTATAATACCACTCCTATGTATAAGAATATAACTACTATAATACTACTCCCATGTACAAGAATATAACTACTATAATACTGCTCCTATGTACAAGAATATAACTACTATAATACTGCTCCTATGTACAAGAATATAACTACTATAATACTGCTCCTTGTACAAGAATATAACTACTATAATACCACTCCTATGTACAAGAATATAACTACTATAGTACTGCTCCTATGTACAAGAATATAACTACTATAATACCGCTCCTATGTACAAGAATATAACTACTATAGTACTGCTCCTATGTACAAGAATATAACTACTATAATACCACTCCTATGTACAAGAATATAACTACTATAATACTACCTCCTATGTACAAGAATATAACTACTATAATACCACTCCTATGTACAAGAATATAACTACTATAATACCACTCCTATGTATAAGAATATAACTACTATAATACTACTCCCATGTACAAGAATATAACTACTATAATACTACTCCTATGTACAAGAATATAACTACTATAATACTACTCCTATGTACAAGAATATAACTACTATAATACTGCCCCTGTGTACAAGAATATAACTACTATAATACTACTCCTATGTACAAGAATATAACTACTATAATACTGCTCCTATGTACAAGAATATAACTACTATAATACTACCTCCTATGTACAAGAATATAACTACTATAATACCACTCCTATGTACAAGAATATAACTACTATAATACCACTCCTATGTATAAGAATATAACTACTATAATACTACTCCCATGTACAAGAATATAACTACTATAATACTACTCCTATGTACAAGAATATAACTACTATAATACTACTCCTATGTACAAGAATATAACTACTATAATACTGCCCCTGTGTACAAGAATATAACTACTATAATACTACTCCTATGTACAAGAATATAACTACTATAATACTGCTCCTATGTACAAGAATATAACTACTATAATACCACTCCTATGTACAAGAATATAACTACTATAATACCACTCCTATGTATAAGAATATAACTACTATAATACTACTCCCATGTACAAGAATATAACTACTATAATACTGCTCCTATGTACAAGAATATAACTACTATAATACTACTCCTATGTACAAGAATATAACTACTATAATACTGCCTCCTATGTATAAGAATATAACTACTATAATACTGCTCCTATGTACAAGAATATAACTACTATAATACTGCTCCTATGTACAAGAATATAACTACTATAATAATACTCCTATGTACAAGAATATAACTACTGTAATACTGCTCCTATGTATAAGAATATAACTACTATAATACTACTCCCATGTACAAGAATATAACTACTATAATACCACTCCTATGTATAAGAATATAACTACTATAATACTACTCCCATGTACAAGAATATAACTACTATAATACTACTCCTATGTACAAGAATATAACTACTATAATACTACTCCTATGTACAAGAATATAACTACTATAATACTGCCCCTGTGTACAAGAATATAACTACTATAATACTACTCCTATGTACAAGAATATAACTACTATAATACTGCTCCTATGTACAAGAATATAACTACTATAATACCACTCCTATGTACAAGAATATAACTACTATAATACCACTCCTATGTATAAGAATATAACTACTATAATACTACTCCCATGTACAAGAATATAACTACTATAATACTGCTCCTATGTACAAGAATATAACTACTATAATACTACTCCTATGTACAAGAATATAACTACTATAATACTGCCTCCTATGTATAAGAATATAACTACTATAATACTGCCCCCTATGTACAAGAATATAACTACTATAATACTGCTCCTATGTACAAGAATATAACTACTATAATACCACTCCTATGTATAAGAATATAACTACTATAATACTACTCCTATGTATAAGAAGATAACTACTATAATACTACTCCTATGTACAAGAATATAACTACTATAATACTGCTCCTATGTACAAGAATATAACTACTATAATACTGCTCCTATGTACAAGAATATAACTACTATAATACTGCCCCCTATGTACAAGAATATAACTACTATAATACTGCTCCTATGTACAAGAATATAACTACTATAATACCACTCCTATGTATAAGAATATAACTACTATAATACTACTCCTATATACAAGAATATAACTACTATAATACTGCTCCTATGTACAAGAATATAACTACTATAATACCGCTCCTATGTACAAGAATATAACTACTATAGTACTGCTCCTATGTACAAGAATATAACTACTATAATACTGCTCCTATGTACAAGAATATAACTACTATAATACTACCTCCTATGTACAAGAATATAACTACTATAATACCACTCCTATGTACAAGAATATAACTGCTATAATACTACTCCCATGTACAAGAATATAACTACTATAATACTACTCCTATGTACAAGAATATAACTACTATAATACTACTCCTATGTACAAGAATATAACTACTATAATACTGCCCCTGTGTACAAGAATATAACTACTATAATACTACTCCTATGTACAAGAATATAACTACTATAATACTGCTCCTATGTACAAGAATATAACTACTATAATACTACCTCCTATGTACAAGAATATAACTACTATAATACTACACCTATGTACAAGAATATAACTACTATAATACCACTCCTATGTATAAGAATATAACTACTATAATACTACTCCCATGTACAAGAATATAACTACTATAATAGTGCTCCTATGTACAAGAATATAACTACTATAATACTACTCCTATGTACAAGAATATAACTACTATAATACTACTCCTATGTACAAGAATATAACTACTATAATACTGCCTCCTATGTATAAGAATATAACTACTATAATACTGCTCCTATGTACAAGAATATAACTACTATAATACTGCTCCTATGTACAAGAATATAACTACTATAATAATAATCCTATGTACAAGAATATAACTACTGTAATACTGCTCCTATGTATAAGAATATAACTACTATAATACAACTCCCATGTACAAGAATATAACTACTATAATACTACTCCCATGTACAAGAATATAACTACTATAATACTGCCTCCTATGTATAAGAATATAACTACTATAATACTACTCCTATGTACAAGAATATAACTACTATAATACTGCTCCTATGTACAAGAATATAACTACTATAATACTGCCCCCTATGTACAAGAATATAACTACTATAATACTGCTCCTATGTACAAGAATATAACTACTATAATACCACTCCTATGTATAAGAATATAACTACTATAATACTACTCCTATGTATAAGAATATAACTACTATAATACTACTCCTATGTACAAGAATATAACTACTATAATACTGCTCCTATGTACAAGAATATAACTACTATAATACTGCCCCCTATGTACAAGAATATAACTACTATAATACTGCTCCTATGTCCAAGAATATAACTACTATAATACCACTCCTATGTATAAGAATATAACTACTATAATACTACTCCTATATACAAGAATATAACTACTATAATACTGCTCCTATGTACAAGAATATAACTACTATAATACCGCTCCTATGTACAAGAATATAACTACTATAGTACTGCTCCTATGTACAAGAATATAACTACTATAATACTGCTCCTATGTACAAGAATATAACTACTATAATACTACCTCCTATGTACAAGAATATAACTACTATAATACCACTCCTATGTACAAGAATATAACTACTATAATACCACTCCTATGTATAAGAATATAACTGCTATAATACTACTCCCATGTACAAGAATATAACTACTATAATACTACTCCTATGTACAAGAATATAACTACTATAATACTACTCCTATGTACAAGAATATAACTACTATAATACTACCCTGTGTACAAGAATATAACTACTATAATACTACTCCTATGTACAAGAATATAACTACTATAATACTGCTCCTATGTACAAGAATATAACTACTATAATACTACCTCCTATGTACAAGAATATAACTACTATAATACTACACCTATGTACAAGAATATAACTACTATAATACCACTCCTATGTAAAAGAATATAACTACTATAATACTACTCCCATGTACAAGAATATAACTACTATAATAGTGCTCCTATGTACAAGAATATAACTACTATAATACTACTCCTATGTACAAGAATATAACTACTATAATACTACTCCTATGTACAAGAATATAACTACTATAATACTGCCCCTGTGTACAAGAATATAACTACTATAATACTACTCCTATGTACAAGAATATAACTACTATAATACTGCTCCTATGTACAAGAATATAACTACTATAATACCTCCTATGTACAAGAATATAACTACTATAATACCACTCCTATGTACAAGAATATAACTACTATAATACCACTCCTATGTATAAGAATATAACTACTATAATACTACTCCCATGTACAAGAATATAACTACTATAATACTGCTCCTATGTACAAGAATATAACTACTATAATACTACTCCTATGTACAAGAATATAACTACTATAATACTACTCCTATGTACAAGAATATAACTACTATAATACTACCTCCTATGTACAAGAATATAACTACTATAATACCACTCCTATGTACAAAAATATAACTACTATAATACCACTCCTATGTATAAGAATATAACTACTATAATACTACTCCTATGTACAAGAATATAACTACTATAATACTACTCCTATGTACAAGAATATAACTACTATAATACTGCCCCTGTGTACAAGAATATAACTACTATAATACTACTCCTATGTACAAGAATATAACTACTATAATACCACTCCTATGTATAAGAATATAACTACTATAATACTACTCCCATGTACAAGAATATAACTACTATAATACTGCTCCTATGTACAAGAATATAACTACTATAATACTGCTCCTTGTACAAGAATATAACTACTATAATACCACTCCTATGTACAAGAATATAACTACTATAGTACTGCTCCTATGTACAAGAATATAACTACTATAATACCGCTCCTATGTACAAGAATATAACTACTATAGTACTGCTCCTATGTACAAGAATATAACTACTATAATACCACTCCTATGTACAAGAATATAACTACTATAATACCACTCCTATGTACAAGAATATAACTACTATAATACTACCTCCTATGTACAAGAATATAACTACTATAATACCACTCCTATGTACAAGAATATAACTACTATAATACCACTACTATGTATAAGAATATAACTACTATAATACTACTCCCATGTACAAGAATATAACTACTATAATACTACTCCTATGTACAAGAATATAACTAATATAATACTACTCCTATGTACAAGAATATAACTACTATAATACTGCCCCTGTGTACAAGAATATAACTACTATAATACTACTCCTATGTACAAGAATATAACTACTATAATACTGCTCCTATGTACAAGAATATAACTACTATAATACTACCTCCTATGTACAAGAATATAACTACTATAATACCACTCCTATGTACAAGAATATAACTACTATAATACCACTCCTATGTATAAGAATATAACTACTATAATACTACTCCCATGTACAAGAATATAACTACTATAATACTACTCCTATGTACAAGAATATAACTACTATAATACTACTCCTATGTACAAGAATATAACTACTATAATACTGCCACTGTGTACAAGAATATAACTACTATAATACTACTCCTATGTACAAGAATATAACTACTATAATACTGCTCCTATGTACAAGAATATAACTACTATAATACCACTCCTATGTACAAGAATATAACTACTATAATACCACTCCTATGTATAAGAATATAACTACTATAATACTACTCCCATGTACAAGAATATAACTACTATAATACTGCTCCTATGTACAAGAATATAACTACTATAATACTACTCCTATGTACAAGAATATAACTACTATAATACTGCCTCCTATGTATAAGAATATAACTACTATAATACTACTCCTATGTACAAGAATATAACTACTATAATACTGCTCCTATGTACAAGAATATAACTACTATAATACTGCTCCTATGTACAAGAATATAACTACTATAATAATACTCCTATGTACAAGAATATAACTACTGTAATACTGCTCCTATGTATAAGAATATAACTACTATAATACTAATCCCATGTACAAGAATATAACTACTATAATACTACTCCCATGTACAAGAATATAACTACTATAATACTGCCTCCTATGTATAAGAATATAACTACTATAATACTACTCCTATGTACAAGAATATAACTACTATAATACTGCTCCTATGTACAAGAATATAACTACTATAATACTGCCCCCTATGTACAAGAATATAACTACTATAATACTGCTCCTATGTACAAGAATATAACTACTATAATACCACTCCTAAGTATAAGAATATAACTACTATAATACTACTCCTATGTATAAGAATATAACTACTATAATACTACTCCTATGTACAAGAATATAACTACTATAATACTGCTCCTATGTACAAGAATATAACTACTATAATACTGCTCCTATGTACAAGAATATAACTACTATAATACTGCCCCCTATGTACAAGAATATAACTACTATAATACTGCTCCTATGTACAAGAATATAACTACTATAATACCACTCCTATGTATAAGAATATAACTACTATAATACTACTCCTATATACAAGAATATAACTACTATAATACTGCTCCTATGTACAAGAATATAACTACTATAATACCGCTCCTATGTACAAGAATATAACTACTATAGTACTGCTCCTATGTACAAGAATATAACTACTATAATACTGCTCCTATGTACAAGAATATAACTACTATAATACCACTCCTATGTACAAGAATATAACTACTATAATACCACTCCTATGTATAAGAATATAACTACTATAATACTACTCCCATGTACAAGAATATAACTACTATAATACTACTCCTATGTACAAGAATATAACTACTATAATACTACTCCTATGTACAAGAATATAACTACTATAATACTACCTCCTATGTACAAGAATATAACTACTATAATACCACTCCTATGTACAAAAATATAACTACTATAATACCACTCCTATGTATAAGAATATAACTACTATAATACTACTCCTATGTACAAGAATATAACTACTATAATACTACTCCTATGTACAAGAATATAACTACTATAATACTGCCCCTGTGTACAAGAATATAACTACTATAATACTACTCCTATGTACAAGAATATAACTACTATAATACCACTCCTATGTATAAGAATATAACTACTATAATACTACTCCCATGTACAAGAATATAACTACTATAATACTGCTCCTATGTACAAGAATATAACTACTATAATACTGCTCCTATGTACAAGAATATAACTACTATAATACTGCTCCTTGTACAAGAATATAACTACTATAATACCACTCCTATGTACAAGAATATAACTACTATAGTACTGCTCCTATGTACAAGAATATAACTACTATAATACCGCTCCTATGTACAAGAATATAACTACTATAGTACTGCTCCTATGTACAAGAATATAACTACTATAATACCACTCCTATGTACAAGAATATAACTACTATAATACTACCTCCTATGTACAAGAATATAACTACTATAATACCACTCCTATGTACAAGAATATAACTACTATAATACCACTCCTATGTATAAGAATATAACTACTATAATACTACTCCCATGTACAAGAATATAACTACTATAATACTACTCCTATGTACAAGAATATAACTACTATAATACTACTCCTATGTACAAGAATATAACTACTATAATACCACTCCTATGTACAAAAATATAACTACTATAATACCACTCCTATGTATAAGAATATAACTACTATAATACTACTCCCATGTACAAGAATATAACTACTATAATACTGCTCCTATGTACAAGAATATAACTACTATAATACTGCTCCTATGTACAAGAATATAACTACTATAATACTGCTCCTTGTACAAGAATATAACTACTATAATACCACTCCTATGTACAAGAATATAACTACTATAGTACTGCTCCTATGTACAAGAATATAACTACTATAATACCGCTCCTATGTACAAGAATATAACTACTATAGTACTGCTCCTATGTACAAGAATATAACTACTATAATACCACTCCTATGTACAAGAATATAACTACTATAATACTACCTCCTATGTACAAGAATATAACTACTATAATACCACTCCTATGTACAAGAATATAACTACTATAATACCACTCCTATGTATAAGAATATAACTACTATAATACTACTCCCATGTACAAGAATATAACTACTATAATACTACTCCTATGTACAAGAATATAACTACTATAATACTACTCCTATGTACAAGAATATAACTACTATAATACTGCCCCTGTGTACAAGAATATAACTACTATAATACTACTCCTATGTACAAGAATATAACTACTATAATACTGCTCCTATGTACAAGAATATAACTACTATAATACTACCTCCTATGTACAAGAATATAACTACTATAATACCACTCCTATGTACAAGAATATAACTACTATAATACCACTCCTATGTATAAGAATATAACTACTATAATACTACTCCCATGTACAAGAATATAACTACTATAATACTACTCCTATGTACAAGAATATAACTACTATAATACTACTCCTATGTACAAGAATATAACTACTATAATACTGCCCCTGTGTACAAGAATATAACTACTATAATACTACTCCTATGTACAAGAATATAACTACTATAATACTGCTCCTATGTACAAGAATATAACTACTATAATACCACTCCTATGTACAAGAATATAACTACTATAATACCACTCCTATGTATAAGAATATAACTACTATAATACTACTCCCATGTACAAGAATATAACTACTATAATACTGCTCCTATGTACAAGAATATAACTACTATAATACTACTCCTATGTACAAGAATATAACTACTATAATACTGCCTCCTATGTATAAGAATATAACTACTATAATACTGCTCCTATGTACAAGAATATAACTACTATAATACTGCTCCTATGTACAAGAATATAACTACTATAATAATACTCCTATGTACAAGAATATAACTACTGTAATACTGCTCCTATGTATAAGAATATAACTACTATAATACTACTCCCATGTACAAGAATATAACTACTATAATACCACTCCTATGTATAAGAATATAACTACTATAATACTACTCCCATGTACAAGAATATAACTACTATAATACTACTCCTATGTACAAGAATATAACTACTATAATACTACTCCTATGTACAAGAATATAACTACTATAATACTGCCCCTGTGTACAAGAATATAACTACTATAATACTACTCCTATGTACAAGAATATAACTACTATAATACTGCTCCTATGTACAAGAATATAACTACTATAATACCACTCCTATGTACAAGAATATAACTACTATAATACCACTCCTATGTATAAGAATATAACTACTATAATACTACTCCCATGTACAAGAATATAACTACTATAATACTGCTCCTATGTACAAGAATATAACTACTATAATACTACTCCTATGTACAAGAGTATAACTACTATAATACTGCCTCCTATGTATAAGAATATAACTACTATAATACTGCTCCTATGTACAAGAATATAACTACTATAATACTGCTCCTATGTACAAGAATATAACTACTATAATACTACTCCTATGTACAAGAATATAACTACTATAATACTGCTCCTATGTACAAGAATATAACTACTATAATACTGCCCCCTATGTACAAGAATATAACTACTATAATACTGCTCCTATGTACAAGAATATAACTACTATAATACCACTCCTATGTATAAGAATATAACTACTATAATACTACTCCTATGTATAAGAAGATAACTACTATAATACTACTCCTATGTACAAGAATATAACTACTATAATACTGCTCCTATGTACAAGAATATAACTACTATAATACTGCTCCTATGTACAAGAATATAACTACTATAATACTGCCCCCTATGTACAAGAATATAACTACTATAATACTGCTCCTATGTACAAGAATATAACTACTATAATACCACTCCTATGTATAAGAATATAACTACTATAATACTACTCCTATATACAAGAATATAACTACTATAATACTGCTCCTATGTACAAGAATATAACTACTATAATACCGCTCCTATGTACAAGAATATAACTACTATAGTACTGCTCCTATGTACAAGAATATAACTACTATAATACTGCTCCTATGTACAAGAATATAACTACTATAATACTACCTCCTATGTACAAGAATATAACTACTATAATACCACTCCTATGTACAAGAATATAACTGCTATAATACTACTCCCATGTACAAGAATATAACTACTATAATACTACTCCTATGTACAAGAATATAACTACTATAATACTACTCCTATGTACAAGAATATAACTACTATAATACTGCCCCTGTGTACAAGAATATAACTACTATAATACTACTCCTATGTACAAGAATATAACTACTATAATACTGCTCCTATGTACAAGAATATAACTACTATAATACTACCTCCTATGTACAAGAATATAACTACTATAATACTACACCTATGTACAAGAATATAACTACTATAATACCACTCCTATGTATAAGAATATAACTACTATAATACTACTCCCATGTACAAGAATATAACTACTATAATAGTGCTCCTATGTACAAGAATATAACTATTATAATACTACTCCTATGTACAAGAATATAACTACTATAATACTACTCCTATGTACAAGAATATAACTACTATAATACTGCCTCCTATGTATAAGAATATAACTACTATAATACTGCTCCTATGTACAAGAATATAACTACTATAATACTGCTCCTATGTACAAGAATATAACTACTATAATAATAATCCTATGTACAAGAATATAACTACTGTAATACTGCTCCTATGTATAAGAATATAACTACTATAATACAACTCCCATGTACAAGAATATAACTACTATAATACTACTCCCATGTACAAGAATATAACTACTATAATACTGCCTCCTATGTATAAGAATATAACTACTATAATACTACTCCTATGTACAAGAATATAACTACTATAATACTGCTCCTATGTACAAGAATATAACTACTATAATACTGCCCCCTATGTACAAGAATATAACTACTATAATACTGCTCCTATGTACAAGAATATAACTACTATAATACCACTCCTATGTATAAGAATATAACTACTATAATACTACTCCTATGTATAAGAATATAACTACTATAATACTACTCCTATGTACAAGAATATAACTACTATAATACTGCTCCTATGTACAAGAATATAACTACTATAATACTGCCCCCTATGTACAAGAATATAACTACTATAATACTGCTCCTATGTCCAAGAATATAACTACTATAATACCACTCCTATGTATAAGAATATAACTACTATAATACTACTCCTATATACAAGAATATAACTACTATAATACTGCTCCTATGTACAAGAATATAACTACTATAATACCGCTCCTATGTACAAGAATATAACTACTATAGTACTGCTCCTATGTACAAGAATATAACTACTATAATACTGCTCCTATGTACAAGAATATAACTACTATAATACTACCTCCTATGTACAAGAATATAACTACTATAATACCACTCCTATGTACAAGAATATAACTACTATAATACCACTCCTATGTATAAGAATATAACTGCTATAATACTACTCCCATGTACAAGAATATAACTACTATAATACTACTCCTATGTACAAGAATATAACTACTATAATACTACTCCTATGTACAAGAATATAACTACTATAATACTACCCTGTGTACAAGAATATAACTACTATAATACTACTCCTATGTACAAGAATATAACTACTATAATACTGCTCCTATGTACAAGAATATAACTACTATAATACTACCTCCTATGTACAAGAATATAACTACTATAATACTACACCTATGTACAAGAATATAACTACTATAATACCACTCCTATGTATAAGAATATAACTACTATAATACTACTCCCATGTACAAGAATATAACTACTATAATAGTGCTCCTATGTACAAGAATATAACTACTATAATACTACTCCTATGTACAAGAATATAACTACTATAATACTACTCCTATGTACAAGAATATAACTACTATAATACTGCCCCTGTGTACAAGAATATAACTACTATAATACTACTCCTATGTACAAGAATATAACTACTATAATACTGCTCCTATGTACAAGAATATAACTACTATAATACTACCTCCTATGTACAAGAATATAACTACTATAATACCACTCCTATGTACAAGAATATAACTACTATAATACCACTCCTATGTATAAGAATATAACTGCTATAATACTACTCCCATGTACAAGAATATAACTACTATAATACTACTCCTATGTACAAGAATATAACTACTATAATACTACTCCTATGTACAAGAATATAACTACTATAATACTACCCTGTGTACAAGAATATAACTACTATAATACTACTCCTATGTACAAGAATATAACTACTATAATACTGCTCCTATGTACAAGAATATAACTACTATAATACTACCTCCTATGTACAAGAATATAACTACTATAATACTACACCTATGTACAAGAATATAACTACTATAATACCACTCCTATGTATAAGAATATAACTACTATAATACTACTCCCATGTACAAGAATATAACTACTATAATAGTGCTCCTATGTACAAGAATATAACTACTATAATACTACTCCTATGTACAAGAATATAACTACTATAATACTACTCCTATGTACAAGAATATAACTACTATAATACTGCCCCTGTGTACAAGAATATAACTACTATAATACTACTCCTATGTACAAGAATATAACTACTATAATACTGCTCCTATGTACAAGAATATAACTACTATAATACCTCCTATGTACAAGAATATAACTACTATAATACCACTCCTATGTACAAGAATATAACTACTATAATACCACTCCTATGTATAAGAATATAACTACTATAATACTACTCCCATGTACAAGAATATAACTACTATAATACTGCTCCTATGTACAAGAATATAACTACTATAATACTACTCCTATGTACAAGAATATAACTACTATAATACTACTCCTATGTACAAGAATATAACTACTATAATACTACCTCCTATGTACAAGAATATAACTACTATAATACCACTCCTATGTACAAAAATATAACTACTATAATACCACTCCTATGTATAAGAATATAACTACTATAATACTACTCCTATGTACAAGAATATAACTACTATAATACTACTCCTATGTACAAGAATATAACTACTATAATACTGCCCCTGTGTACAAGAATATAACTACTATAATACTACTCCTATGTACAAGAATATAACTACTATAATACCACTCCTATGTATAAGAATATAACTACTATAATACTACTCCCATGTACAAGAATATAACTACTATAATACTGCTCCTATGTACAAGAATATAACTACTATAATACTGCTCCTTGTACAAGAATATAACTACTATAATACCACTCCTATGTACAAGAATATAACTACTATAGTACTGCTCCTATGTACAAGAATATAACTACTATAATACCGCTCCTATGTACAAGAATATAACTACTATACTACTGCTCCTATGTACAAGAATATAACTACTATAATACCACTCCTATGTACAAGAATATAACTACTATAATACTACCTCCTATGTACAAGAATATAACTACTATAATACCACTCCTATGTACAAGAATATAACTACTATAATACCACTCCTATGTATAAGAATATAACTACTATAATACTACTCCCATGTACAAGAATATAACTACTATAATACTACTCCTATGTACAAGAATATAACTACTATAATACTACTCCTATGTACAAGAATATAACTACTATAATACTACTCCCCTGTACAAGAATATAACTACTATAATACTACTCCAATGTACAAGAATATAACTACTATAATACTACTCCTATGTACAAGAATATAACTAATATAATACTACTCCTATGTACAAGAATATAACTACTATAATACTGCCCCTGTGTACAAGAATATAACTACTATAATACTACTCCTATGTACAAGAATATAACTACTATAATACTGCTCCTATGTACAAGAATATAACTACTATAATACTACCTCCTATGTACAAGAATATAACTACTATAATACCACTCCTATGTACAAGAATATAACTACTATAATACCACTCCTATGTATAAGAATATAACTACTATAATACTACTCCCATGTACAAGAATATAACTACTATAATACTACTCCTATGTACAAGAATATAACTACTATAATACTACTCCTATGTACAAGAATATAACTACTATAATACTGCCACTGTGTACAAGAATATAACTACTATAATACTACTCCTATGTACAAGAATATAACTACTATAATACTGCTCCTATGTACAAGAATATAACTACTATAATACCACTCCTATGTACAAGAATATAACTACTATAATACCACTCCTATGTATAAGAATATAACTACTATAATACTACTCCCATGTACAAGAATATAACTACTATAATACTGCTCCTATGTACAAGAATATAACTACTATAATACTACTCCTATGTACAAGAATATAACTACTATAATACTGCCTCCTATGTATAAGAATATAACTACTATAATACTACTCCTATGTACAAGAATATAACTACTATAATACTGCTCCTATGTACAAGAATATAACTACTATAATACTGCTCCTATGTACAAGAATATAACTACTATAATAATACTCCTATGTACAAGAATATAACTACTGTAATACTGCTCCTATGTATAAGAATATAACTACTATAATACTAATCCCATGTACAAGAATATAACTACTATAATACTACTCCCATGTACAAGAATATAACTACTATAATACTGCCTCCTATGTATAAGAATATAACTACTATAATACTACTCCTATGTACAAGAATATAACTACTATAATACTGCTCCTATGTACAAGAATATAACTACTATAATACTGCCCCCTATGTACAAGAATATAACTACTATAATACTGCTCCTATGTACAAGAATATAACTACTATAATACCACTACTAAGTATAAGAATATAACTACTATAATACTACTCCTATGTATAAGAATATAACTACTATAATACTACTCCTATGTACAAGAATATAACTACTATAATACTGCTCCTATGTACAAGAATATAACTACTATAATACTGCTCCTATGTACAAGAATATAACTACTATAATACTGCCCCCTATGTACAAGAATATAACTACTATAATACTGCTCCTATGTACAAGAATATAACTACTATAATACCACTCCTATGTATAAGAATATAACTACTATAATACTACTCCTATATACAAGAATATAACTACTATAATACTGCTCCTATGTACAAGAATATAACTACTATAATACCGCTCCTATGTACAAGAATATAACTACTATAGTACTGCTCCTATGTACAAGAATATAACTACTATAATACTGCTCCTATGTACAAGAATATAACTACTATAATACCACTCCTATGTACAAGAATATAACTACTATAATACCACTCCTATGTATAAGAATATAACTACTATAATACTACTCCCATGTACAAGAATATAACTACTATAATACTACTCCTATGTACAAGAATATAACTACTATAATACTACTCCTATGTACAAGAATATAACTACTATAATACTACCTCCTATGTACAAGAATATAACTACTATAATACCACTCCTATGTACAAAAATATAACTACTATAATACCACTCCTATGTATAAGAATATAACTACTATAATACTACTCCTATGTACAAGAATATAACTACTATAATACTACTCCTATGTACAAGAATATAACTACTATAATACTGCCCCTGTGTACAAGAATATAACTACTATAATACTACTCCTATGTACAAGAATATAACTACTATAATACCACTCCTATGTATAAGAATATAACTACTATAATACTACTCCCATGTACAAGAATATAACTACTATAATACTGCTCCTATGTACAAGAATATAACTACTATAATACTGCTCCTATGTACAAGAATATAACTACTATAATACTGCTCCTTGTACAAGAATATAACTACTATAATACCACTCCTATGTACAAGAATATAACTACTATAGTACTGCTCCTATGTACAAGAATATAACTACTATAATACCGCTCCTATGTACAAGAATATAACTACTATAGTACTGCTCCTATGTACAAGAATATAACTACTATAATACCACTCCTATGTACAAGAATATAACTACTATAATACTACCTCCTATGTACAAGAATATAACTACTATAATACCACTCCTATGTACAAGAATATAACTACTATAATACCACTCCTATGTATAAGAATATAACTACTATAATACTACTCCCATGTACAAGAATATAACTACTATAATACTACTCCTATGTACAAGAATATAACTACTATAATACTACTCCTATGTACAAGAATATAACTACTATAATACTGCCCCTGTGTACAAGAATATAACTACTATAATACTACTCCTATGTACAAGAATATAACTACTATAATACTGCTCCTATGTACAAGAATATAACTACTATAATACTACCTCCTATGTACAAGAATATAACTACTATAATACCACTCCTATGTACAAGAATATAACTACTATAATACCACTCCTATGTATAAGAATATAACTACTATAATACTACTCCCATGTACAAGAATATAACTACTATAATACTACTCCTATGTACAAGAATATAACTACTATAATACTACTCCTATGTACAAGAATATAACTACTATAATACTGCCCCTGTGTACAAGAATATAACTACTATAATACTACTCCTATGTACAAGAATATAACTACTATAATACTGCTCCTATGTACAAGAATATAACTACTATAATACCACTCCTATGTACAAGAATATAACTACTATAATACCACTCCTATGTATAAGAATATAACTACTATAATACTACTCCCATGTACAAGAATATAACTACTATAATACTGCTCCTATGTACAAGAATATAACTACTATAATACTACTCCTATGTACAAGAATATAACTACTATAATACTGCCTCCTATGTATAAGAATATAACTACTATAATACTGCTCCTATGTACAAGAATATAACTACTATAATACTGCTCCTATGTACAAGAATATAACTACTATAATAATACTCCTATGTACAAGAATATAACTACTGTAATACTGCTCCTATGTATAAGAATATAACTACTATAATACTACTCCCATGTACAAGAATATAACTACTATAATACCACTCCTATGTATAAGAATATAACTACTATAATACTACTCCCATGTACAAGAATATAACTACTATAATACTACTCCTATGTACAAGAATATAACTACTATAATACTACTCCTATGTACAAGAATATAACTACTATAATACTGCCCCTGTGTACAAGAATATAACTACTATAATACTACTCCTATGTACAAGAATATAACTACTATAATACTGCTCCTATGTACAAGAATATAACTACTATAATACCACTCCTATGTACAAGAATATAACTACTATAATACCACTCCTATGTATAAGAATATAACTACTATAATACTACTCCCATGTACAAGAATATAACTACTATAATACTGCTCCTATGTACAAGAATATAACTACTATAATACTACTCCTATGTACAAGAATATAACTACTATAATACTGCCTCCTATGTATAAGAATATAACTACTATAATACTGCTCCTATGTACAAGAATATAACTACTATAATACTGCTCCTATGTACAAGAATATAACTACTATAATACTACTCCTATGTACAAGAATATAACTACTATAATACTGCTCCTATGTACAAGAATATAACTACTATAATACTGCCCCCTATGTACAAGAATATAACTACTATAATACTGCTCCTATGTACAAGAATATAACTACTATAATACCACTCCTATGTATAAGAATATAACTACTATAATACTACTCCTATGTATAAGAAGATAACTACTATAATACTACTCCTATGTACAAGAATATAACTACTATAATACTGCTCCTATGTACAAGAATATAACTACTATAATACTGCTCCTATGTACAAGAATATAACTACTATAATACTGCCCCCTATGTACAAGAATATAACTACTATAATACTGCTCCTATGTACAAGAATATAACTACTATAATACCACTCCTATGTATAAGAATATAACTACTATAATACTACTCCTATATACAAGAATATAACTACTATAATACTGCTCCTATGTACAAGAATATAACTACTATAATACCGCTCCTATGTACAAGAATATAACTACTATAGTACTGCTCCTATGTACAAGAATATAACTACTATAATACTGCTCCTATGTACAAGAATATAACTACTATAATACTACCTCCTATGTACAAGAATATAACTACTATAATACCACTCCTATGTACAAGAATATAACTGCTATAATACTACTCCCATGTACAAGAATATAACTACTATAATACTACTCCTATGTACAAGAATATAACTACTATAATACTACTCCTATGTACAAGAATATAACTACTATAATACTGCCCCTGTGTACAAGAATATAACTACTATAATACTACTCCTATGTACAAGAATATAACTACTATAATACTGCTCCTATGTACAAGAATATAACTACTATAATACTACCTCCTATGTACAAGAATATAACTACTATAATACTACACCTATGTACAAGAATATAACTACTATAATACCACTCCTATGTATAAGAATATAACTACTATAATACTACTCCCATGTACAAGAATATAACTACTATAATAGTGCTCCTATGTACAAGAATATAACTACTATAATACTACTCCTATGTACAAGAATATAACTACTATAATACTACTCCTATGTACAAGAATATAACTACTATAATACTGCCTCCTATGTATAAGAATATAACTACTATAATACTGCTCCTATGTACAAGAATATAACTACTATAATACTGCTCCTATGTACAAGAATATAACTACTATAATAATAATCCTATGTACAAGAATATAACTACTGTAATACTGCTCCTATGTATAAGAATATAACTACTATAATACAACTCCCATGTACAAGAATATAACTACTATAATACTACTCCCATGTACAAGAATATAACTACTATAATACTGCCTCCTATGTATAAGAATATAACTACTATAATACTACTCCTATGTACAAGAATATAACTACTATAATACTGCTCCTATGTACAAGAATATAACTACTATAATACTGCCCCCTATGTACAAGAATATAACTACTATAATACTGCTCCTATGTACAAGAATATAACTACTATAATACCACTCCTATGTATAAGAATATAACTACTATAATACTACTCCTATGTATAAGAATATAACTACTATAATACTACTCCTATGTACAAGAATATAACTACTATAATACTGCTCCTATGTAC
The DNA here is from genome assembly GCF_031893055.1 of Leptodactylus fuscus. Taxonomy (NCBI): domain Eukaryota; kingdom Metazoa; phylum Chordata; class Amphibia; order Anura; family Leptodactylidae; genus Leptodactylus; species Leptodactylus fuscus. The sequence continues at coordinate 15,798,530 of NC_134268.1, forward strand.
AAGAATATAACTACTATAATACTGCCCCCTATGTACAAGAATATAACTACTATAATACTGCTCCTATGTCCAAGAATATAACTACTATAATACCACTCCTATGTATAAGAATATAACTACTATAATACTACTCCTATATACAAGAATATAACTACTATAATACTGCTCCTATGTACAAGAATATAACTACTATAATACCGCTCCTATGTACAAGAATATAACTACTATAGTACTGCTCCTATGTACAAGAATATAACTACTATAATACTGCTCCTATGTACAAGAATATAACTACTATAATACTACCTCCTATGTACAAGAATATAACTACTATAATACTGCTCCTATGTGCAAGAATATAACTACTATAATAATACTCCTATGTACAAGAATATAACTACTGTAATACTGCTCCTATGTATAAGAATATAACTACTATAATACTACTCCCATGTACAAGAATATAACTACTATAATACTGCCTCCTATGTATAAGAATATAACTACTAGAGATGAGCGAACAGTGTTCTATCGAACACATGTTCGATCGGATATCAGGGTGTTCGCCATGTTCGAATCGAATCGAACACCACGTGGTAAAGTGCGCCAAAATTCGATTCCCCTCCCACCTTCCCTGGCGCCTTTTTTGCACCAATAACAGCGCAGGGGAGGTGGGACAGGAACTACGACACTGGGGGCATTGAAAAAAATTGGAAAAAGTCATTGGCTGCCGAAATCAGGTGACCTCCATTTTAGACGAATAGTGGATTTCAAATCCGGGTCATATGAGAATGTGAACTTTGTGACTATGAGACAGGGATAGCTGTACAGGCAGGGATAGCTAGGGATAACCTTTATTTAGGGGGGAATGTTATTAAAAATAACTTTTTGGGGCTCTATCGGGTGTGTAATTGTGATTTTTGTGAGATAAACTTTTTCCCATAGGGATGCATTGGCCAGCGCTGATTGGCCGAATTCCGTACTCTGGCCAATCAGTGCTGGCCAATGCATTCTATTAGCTTGATGAAGCAGAGTGTGCACAAGGGTTCAAGCGCACCCTCGGCTCTGATGTAGCAGAGCCGAGGCTGCACAAGGGTTCAAGCGCACCCTCGGCTCTGATGTAGGAGAGCCGAGGGTGCACTTGAACCCTTGTGCACCCTCAGCTCTGCTACATCAGAGCCGAGGGTGCGCTTGAACCCTTGTGCACACTCTGCTTCATCAAGCTAATAGAATGCATTGGCCAGCGCTGATTGGCCAATGTATTCTATTAGCCTGATGAAGTAGAGCTGAATGTGTGTGCTAAGCACACACATTCAGCTCTACTTCATCGGGCTAATAGAATGCATTGGCCAGCGCTGATTGGCCAGAGTACGGAACTCGACCAATCAGCGCTGGCTCTGCTGGAGGAGGCGGAGTCTAAGATCGCTCCACACCAGTCTCCATTCAGGTCCGACCTTAGACTCCGCCTCCTCCGGCAGAGCCAGCGCTGATTGGCCGAATTCCGTACTCTGGCCAATCAGCACTGGCTAATGCATTGTATTGGCTTGATGAAGCAGTGCTGAATGTGTGTGCTTAGCACACACATTCAGCTCTACTTCATCGGGCTAATAGAATGCATTGGCCAGCGCTGATTGGCCGAATTCCGTACTCTGGCCAATCAGCACTGGCTAATGCATTGTATTGGCTTGATGAAGCAGTGCTGAATGTGTGTGCTTAGCACACACATTCAGCTCTACTTCATCGGGCTAATAGAATGCATTGGCCAATCAGCGCTGGCCAAAGCATTCTATTAGCGTGAACTGAGTTTGCACAGGGGTTCTAGTGCACCCTCGGCTCTGCTACATCAGATTGCTACATCTGATGTAGCAGTGCCGAGTGTGCATCAGATGTGTAGTTGAGCAAAACTGACTCAGCACTGCTAAGTCTGCATTCGCATAGGAATGCATTGGCCAGCCTTCGGCCAATCAGCGCTGGCTCTGCCGGAGGAGGCGGAGTCTAAGGTCGGACCTGAATGGAGACTGGTGTGGAGCGATCTTAGACTCCGCCTCCTCCAGCAGAGCCAGCGCTGATTGGCCGAATTCCGTACTCTGGCCAATCAGCACTGGCTAATGCATTCTATTAGCGTGAACTGAGTTTGCACAGGGGTTCTAGTGCACCCTCGGCTCTGCTACATCAGATTGCTACATCTGATGTAGCAGTGCCGAGTGTGCATCAGATGTGTAGTTGAGCAAAACTGACTCAGCACTGCTAAGTCTGCATTCGCATAGGAATGCATTGGCCAGCCTTCGGCCAATCAGCGCTGGCTCTGCCGGAGGAGGCGGAGTCTAAGGTCGGACCTGAATGGAGACTGGTGTGGAGCTATCTTAGACTCCGCCTCCTCCAGCAGAGCCAGCGCTGATTGGTCGAGTTCCGTACTCTGGCCAATCAGCACTGGCCAATGCATTTCTATGGGGAAAAGTTAGCTTGCGAAAATCGCAAACTGACAGGGATTTCCATGAAATAAAGTGACTTTTATGCCCCCAGACATGCTTCCGCTGCTGTCCCAGTGTCATTCCAGGGTGTTGGTATCATTTCCTGGGGTGTCATAGTGGACTTGGTGACCCTCCAGACACGAATTTGGGTTTCCCCCTTAACGAGTTTATGTTCCCCATAGACTATAATGGGGTTCGAAACCCATTCGAACACTCGAACAGTGAGCGGCTGTTCGAATCGAATTTCGAACCTCGAACATTTTAGTGTTCGCTCATCTCTAATAACTACTATAATACTACTCCTATGTACAAGAATATAACTACTATAATACTGCTCCTATGTACAAGAATATAACTACTATAATACTGCCCCCTATGTACAAGAATATAACTACTATAATACCGCTCCTATGTACAAGAATATAACTACTATAATACCACTCCTATGTATAAGAATATAACTACTATAATACTACTCCTATGTATAAGAATATAACTACTATAATACTACTCCTATGTACAAGAATATAACTACTATAATACTGCTCCTATGTACAAGAATATAACTACTATAATACTGCTCCTATGTACAAGAATATAACTACTATAATACTGCCCCCTATGTACAAGAATATAACTACTATAATACTGCTCCTATGTACAAGAATATAACTACTATAATACCACTCCTATGTATAAGAATATAACTACTATAATACTACTCCTATATACAAGAATATAACTACTATAATACTGCTCCTATGTACAAGAATATAACTACTATAATACCGCTCCTATGTACAAGAATATAACTACTATAGTACTGCTCCTATGTACAAGAATATAACTACTATAATACTGCTCCTATGTACAAGAATATAACTACTATAATACTACCTCCTATGTACAAGAATATAACTACTATAATTCTGCTCCTATGTACAAGAATATAACTACTATAATACTACCTCCTATGTACAAGAATATAACTACTATAATACTACACCTATGTACAAGAATATAACTACTATAATACCACTCCTATGTATAAGAATATAACTACTATAATACTACTCCCATGTACAAGAATATAACTACTATAATAGTGCTCCTATGTACAAGAATATAACTACTATAATACTACTCCTATGTACAAGAATATAACTACTATAATACTACTCCTATGTACAAGAATATAACTACTATAATACTGCCCCTGTGTACAAGAATATAACTACTATAATACTACTCCTATGTACAAGAATATAACTACTATAATACTGCTCCTATGTACAAGAATATAACTACTATAATACCTCCTATGTACAAGAATATAACTACTATAATACCACTCCTATGTACAAGAATATAACTACTATAATACCACTCCTATGTATAAGAATATAACTACTATAATACTACTCCCATGTACAAGAATATAACTACTATAATACTGCTCCTATGTACAAGAATATAACTACTATAATACTACTCCTATGTACAAGAATATAACTACTATAATACTGCCTCCTATGTATAAGAATATAACTACTATAATACTACTCCTATGTACAAGAATATAACTACTATAATACTGCTCCTATGTACAAGAATATAACTACTATAATACTGCCCCCTATGTACAAGAATATAACTACTATAATACTGCTCCTATGTACAATAATATAACTACTATAATAATACTCCTATGTACAAGAATATAACTACTGTAATACTGCTCCTATGTATAAGAATATAACTACTATAATACCACTCCTATGTATAAGAATATAACTACTATAATACTACTCCCATGTACAAGAATATAACTACTATAATACTGCTCCTATGTACAAGAATATAACTACTATAATACTACTCCTATGTACAAGAATATAACTACTATAATACTGCCCCCTATGTACAAGAATATAACTACTATAATACTGCTCCTATGTACAAGAATATAACTACTATAATACTGCCCCCTATGTACAAGAATATAACTACTATAATACTGCTCCTATGTACAAGAATATAACTACTATAATACCACTCCTATGTATAAGAATATAACTACTATAATACTACTCCTATGTATAAGAATATAACTACTATAATACTACTCCTATGTACAAGAATATAACTACTATAATACTGCTCCTATGTACAAGAATATAACTACTATAATACTGCCCCCTATGTACAAGAATATAACTACTATAATACTACTCCTATGTACAAGAATATAACTACTATAATACTGCCCCTGTGTACAAGAATATAACTACTATAATACTACTCCTATGTACAAGAATATAACTACTATAATACTGCTCCTATGTACAAGAATATAACTACTATAATACTGCCCCCTATGTACAAGAATATAACTACTATAATACTGCTCCTATGTACAAGAATATAACTACTATAATACCACTCCTATGTATAAGAATATAACTACTATAATACTACTCCTATGTATAAGAATATAACTACTATAATACTACTCCTATGTACAAGAATATAACTACTATAATACTGCTCCTATGTACAAGAATATAACTACTATAATACTGCCCCCTATGTACAAGAATATAACTACTATAATACTACTCCTATGTACAAGAATATAACTACTATAATACTGCCCCCTATGTACAAGAATATAACTACTATAATACTGCTCCTATGTACAAGAATATAACTACTATAATACCACTCCTATGTACAAGAATATAACTACTATAATACTACCTCCTATGTACAAGAATATAACTACTATAATACTACTCCTATGTACAAGAATATAACTACTATAATACTGCCCCCTATGCACAAGAATATAACTACTATAATACTGCTCCTATGTACAAGAATATAACTACTATAATACTACTCCTATGTACAAGAATATAACTACTATAATACTGCTCCTATGTACAAGAATATAACTACTATAATACTGCTCCTATGTACAAGAATATAACTACTATAATACTACCTCCTATGTACAAGAATATAACTACTATAATACTACTCCTATGTACAAGAATATAACTACTATAATACTGCCCCCTATGCACAAGAATATAACTACTATAATACTGCTCCTATGTACAAGAATATAACTACTATAATACCACTCCTATGTATAAGAATATAACTACTATAATACTGCTCCTATGTACAAGAATATAACTACTATAATACTGCTCCTATGTACAAGAATATAACTACTATAATACTGCTCCTATGTACAAGAATATAACTACTATAATACTGCTCCTATGTACAAGAATATAACTACTATAATACTACTCCTATGTACAAGAATATAACTACTATAATACTGCTCCTATGTACAAGAATATAACTACTATAATACTGCCCCCTATGTACAAGAATATAACTACTATAATATTACCTCCTATGTACAAGAATATAACTACTATAATACTGCTCCTATGTACAAGAATATAACTACTATAATACTACTCCTATGTACAAGAATATAACTACTATAATACTACTCCTATATACAAGAATATAACTACTATAATACTGCCCCCTATGTACAAGAATATAACTACTATAATGCTACCTCCTATGTACAAGAATATAACTACTATAATACTACTCCTATGTACAAGAATATAACTACTATAATACTACTCCTATGTACAAGAATATAACTACTATAATACTACTCCTATGTACAAGAATATAACTACTATAATACTGCCCCCTATGTACAAGAATATAACAATGGGCTATATGTTCTTTGCAAAGTTAAACTAATATGAAATATCTTACAAGTAACTTTGTCTCGCGTGCAGAATACTTCAATTTCTTTTACGTAAAAAAAAATTTAAGGAGACGCTGAGGCCTTACGATGTGAAGGATGTGATTGAGCAATATTCTGCAGGCCACTTGGACATGCTCGCACGGATTAAATACCTCCAGTCAAGGTAGGCGTAAAGTTCAGGTTTTTGCCTTTTGCTTGGTTACATAATATTTATATTCTTCCTTTTATGTTTTTCTAGTTTTTGGTTTTACCAGTGCTGGTTACATTGTATCATCAGGCCCCGATACTTGGTTACCGATTTTTATTTTTTCCTCAGAATAGACATGGTCTTTGCTCCAGGTCCTCTTTCTACCCCCAAACATAAGAAGTCCCAGAAAGGAATGGGGGGTCCTGGTGGATACGGGTACCCCTCCCAACAGTCTCCAAGGTAATGGAAGACCAATGTTGGTTGGCTATTGTAAATATTTTTTTTAAATAATGTTCATTTTTGCAAAGGTTAACCAAATATTCCGGTTTCTATAGAGGACTCTTGTCAAATCAAGTACCAAAGGAAAAGCCCAGCAGGTCACACTGTTCACCTCTATGTTTTTTTTTCCATTGACTTCTTTTGAGGTCCTCGGTTCTCTGCTGACCCCTCATACCAGTTGATTGCGTTATGGTTGTGACTATTATTGTAGACTTTTTGGAAAGTGGGTGGAGGGGGAGGTAGACCCCAAGATTTTGTCTTCAGAGGGGCAAACTAACACCATGATTGGGGGGTTGTGTTGAATCTTTTCTATGGGCCCCTTGTTCTTCTTTGCATACCACTACTTCTACTTTATCTTTCTAGGCATGAGCCCTATGGGACCAAAGCTTCAGATTTTGAAGACCAAAGCATGATGGGAAAATTTGTGAAAGTCGAGAGACAGGTATGGTATCGTATCGGGAAATTTTACGATTTTCCTGTATAAATAAACATTTTACTGAAATGTTCCTGCGCCTTGTTTGTCTGCAGGAGTTTAGCTATGGGGCGTCGGGGGACTGAGATAAGGTTACAGTGTAAAGCATGGTGGAGAGAAACAGACTTTTTTTAGACTTAAAATGTGTCGCCAGAAAATTACTATTATCTAAACCAATTTTTTTTATTTAAAAAAATATTTTTAAAGTAATTTTGATACTTGAGTTAAATTTTCCATGTCAGTATATATAGTTTTGTTTTTTTCTATTTCTAGAAAATTCCTGGAATTTTCACTCTGGCCACTAAGCTTAAAAATAGAATAAGAATTGCCAATTCTGTAGGTGGGGGGGCTTCATTAGCAGCAGCTAATTTACACTATTGACAGGATTTCAGTAGACGATAACCCCTCTATAGATAACACCACTGACCCATGATCACATCCAATACTAACAATAGATGATGTCATAACTTATCCCCTCCCCCTCCTTGCACAGAGCATGCCTAGAAAACTCTCCCATAGACCTTCCTATGGCCAGGACTATGCTGTAAAGCAGATCACTAAATGCTGTTAAAAGAGTAGAGGAGAAGCTCAATGGCCGCCCCCATAATTATGAACAGAAAATAGAATAAATTTTTTTTTAAATATAAATAGATTATAATTTTTTTTTATAAATTTTGCAATTTTTTTAATAAATTAAATAATAATAAATTGAATTCATAAATTAATATTGTATTAATTAATTAATTAATTAATAATTTGAATTTACGTATTCATTAAAGTAAATAAAATACTTATACATTTATTTATTAATAAATAAATCTGGACTTACTGATTTGTCTCTTAGTAGAATGCAGAATATTTTGGACTTTTGGTGCTCGGCGGGATGACTCCTTTTACAACCAATCTCTAATATCTTTATAAAATTTAGCTTACAGTTGACTTCCATACCGATGACTTCCATATTTGATGACCAGTTTTTGCTTATTTTTGATATTTTTTACCAGGTCCAAGATATGGAAAAGAAATTAGACTTTTTGGTTGATATGCACATGCAGCATATGGACCAGCTACAGGTTCAGGTAACGGAGTACTACCCACTTAGAGAATCCCAAGTGGAAGAGGAAGGAGAGGAGAGCAGATATTCGGAAGTCGGTAGGGTGGTTTATAACTATACCGAGTCCTGCACCCATGGCAATCCCTACGACATGCACCAAGTTTCTTTCAATAAGTTGGATCAGTATGGGTTCTTCGAGAACTACCCCGTGGAATTTTCTGCCCCCATGCCTTTTAACGGCGACACCTGCTCCAGGAGGACCATGACCTCCTCGCCCAATTATACAGAACGCCCAACAGTTTTGCCTATTCAGACTTTGATAGACACTCGGGTTGACTTTCGACATGAGAGAGGAATCTCGAGTCCGTATGGTGAGAGGGTCTCCCCGATACACAGAAGAAGTTTCACGAGAGACAGCGACACCCCCCTATCTCTTCTCTCGGTCAACCATGACGAACTTCAGAGATCTCCGAGCGGTTTCAGCATTTCCCAAGAAAAAGAAGACTTTAATTTCGGCCCCAATGGCTCAACGTGGATGAGAGATAAACGTTACTTGGCGGAAGGTGAAACGGATACAGACACGGACCCATTCACACCTAGCGGCCCCATGACTTTGTCGTCGACGGGAGACGGTATTTCAGATTCGGCATGGACACCTTCGAAACCTGTTTAGATCCAGGAGGCCCGGGAGGGGACATGACCTTTTTCGTACGATGTACTAAATCTTTGTATAAGTCACGACACACTTTCCAAAGTCGAATAGTTGAGGAAGAGGAAATCACCACCAACGGCTGAATATGATGCATGCTTATCTTCGTAGTCATGGCATCATCTCACATCAATTCTATCACTTTTACTTTCTTGCTCTTCACGAAAAATGAAACAGCATTTAGATTCCAGCATGACTTGCATGTATTTACATGATATAAATGTAAAAAAAAAAAATTCTATTTTATATTTTGTAACAATATGGCACATACCTAACCCATGGGTGGATCTATGCAGAAGGAAACTCAGATGTAAGCGTTCATTTTCCATCTCATGAGATTTTAGTTGTGGTGTTCGTCATGACTTGATTTTAGGATTTTTTTAGCTTTTTTTTTGTTCACGGTGCTTGTAATACCCAGATTTCTTTAATCCATTGGCCTCATGCGCCCTCTTGCAACTTGGATCAAGCACATTGCTTTATCATTTTTCCCAATTCTCTTCACTTTCCTTCTAATAGGGCGATCAGAGAAGGAATCGGTTTGTAGGATGGAACGTTCCAGAATTTGTATCCGTTGTTCCAATGCACCTAAGATTAAAGTAAATCCAATTTCATAATTAAATAGTATCGATAAAGGTAAGAAACTTTGTAATAGATAGTATTAAGGAAATCTGTTTCCTTCTCCTTTTATCAGGCTGAGTTCCTTGTTACATAGAAGTCTATGGAGAGGTGAAAAGGGAGAAGGAGACACATTTCTTTAATAAGATATATTACAAAGTTACTGTCTATTTGTGAAAAGCCGTTTTAGAACTGGAGGTCCACTTTAAACATTTTGTACAGTATTCAGTGCCTGTGTGGGCCTATAGACCTCTATGGTTAATGTTAATACTACAATAATCTACATTTGAGGTAGGCAGACCTTGGCGGAAACGGTTAGCCTCCTGACCCTTCCATAATGGCAGCTATTGGGTAACTGGAGGATTTGAAATTTGGATTTCACCATGTCCTGTCCTTTTCATCTCATAAACTGACACCAGAGGGGGCGTACTTCCCTTATGAGCAAGTCAAGCATGCATATAGGGGGGATCAGGAGAGATAGCCAGCCGTACTGCACCCCTGTCTACTGCCCAGTTTACAGTGAGGTTCCTTGAACCCACCATCTAACAACCCCCATGAGACCCCTTGACATTTGGATGTCTTCTGCTGGACCATTATGGTGTCAGAGCTTGGGTCTACTCAAGGATCCTCTGGTCTCCTAACTGTCTAGATTAATATCACAATCTACAATTTAGCAAGAAGATGGGTAAGATAATAAAGCGTGAATCAAAACATTTTACAAATTTTACAATTTTTTTTTTAATTTTAGGTACATTGGAGCAGTGACACAATTTTTGCAAAATTTTAAACCCCCCAAATTATAAAAAAAAAAGGAGAGAAGAGGGAAATATACAGCAATGTGAACTGATGTCATGGGAGACATAGCTGCATTAATAAACTCACCAATAAAACCAATAATCTGGATTAATCTGTCCTACAGATTGTAATCCGCTGCACCAACAGGTCAATCTACCGGGATGTCTATCATTTGCAACAACCACAGGAAATTATGTGTAAGCCATATCTTCTAACCACCCCATCTTCTTTGGAACAGGTTGGGTTCCTCAGGGGTGGAGCTTTGTTTCAGGCCATTTTCTAGACTCAAGCTAGGGGGCGCTGTGTTTACGCCAATATCTGAAAGCGAGTTCCTTTCGTACTTGTTAGAATCTTCATCACCATTCCAATATACCAAAAAAAAAGCACTAGGCCACACATAGATATTTATTTTATGTAACATGTAAAGGACTGATATACCCATTATTGTTTATTTTCCAAGGAGATATCGATATTTTCACCGAGGTTTGACGTTTAAAGTGGAACTCTAGTTTTGTATGTCCTCGGAATGGCCAGCCCCATGTAACTGCTTCAGTATGTACAGATATAGCAGGCGCCAACTCCCGGTCACAGCTGGCGCCTGGCAATATTGTGCAGAAAATTTTAGCACTGCCCTCTGTTGACAGAAACATGAAATGCAGCTGAAAAAAAAAATCACAAAAAGTTTCCAAGGTGCAGCTGAGTGGTGTCAGGTGTTACATCTGGTGATGTAGTATGATGGGATATACCAACTGCAGGCCTTACCACTGTACGGAATACTTCAACGGATGATGAAAGATTCTATAGAGCAAGCACCGCCTGCAGGTTGTAACTGGCATTGCAATGTAGCAAATTCATATAATTATATTATAATTATATAAAAGTCTGTAATATTATAATATAAAATTTTTTTAAAACATCTACAATTGGTTTAGAATGCAAAATGGCTGCCCTGCGGAAGGAAAAAAAAAGTTCTCTCTAGTGCGACCGATAGGTTACCCTAAACATAGTATCATAGTTGGGTGAAGACTCATCAAGGTCCATCAAGTTCAACCTACAGTGTTGATCCAGAGATCCAAAAAACCCCATAAGGCTGAAGCCAATTGCCCCATGTCAGGGGAAAAAAATTCCTTCCCGATTCCATATCTGTCAATTTGTACAAAACCCTGGACCAAATTGTGATCTCAAAAACCTAATACCCATAGACTGGAATATTGTTCAGGCCCTTCTTGAACTTGCACAGTGGATCCACCATCAGCACATCCCGTGGCAGTGACTCCCATAGTCTCCCTGCTCTTACAGTAAAGAATCCTGTCTATAATGCTGATGAAATCAATATATAAGTCCAGTGATTTGCTTCTATTCAACTAATAGGAACAGTGCTGCAATTCCGTGGAACCCCCACAATGCATTTCAGAGCAGCCTGCATACACCATGCTTCCCACTCCTGGGTCCGGATGTTGAACCCCTACAGATCAGATACTGATGACCTATCCACAGGGTAGGTCTTCAGTGTGAAAAAGCCATTTGGGGCTGCAATACTCCTGTAACTTGCTGATCCTCTAATTACAATGAGATGACTCTGCTAATTCTTCCAAGTCTACACAGCAAAGCAGACAGAAAACAGGAACAGTCAGTCTATTGTGACTGCTCTAGTGACCAGTGTGACTAAGTGCAATAGGGTTACCATCTTGGTTTATTGAGTCGCAGAACAGAGTTAATATTAACTCTACTTTCCCCTAATTATAATGAGCTGGCTCTGTTCATCCTTTCCAAGTGTACACAGCAAAGCTGACAAGTGAGCAGTTAGTGTATTGTGACTAGTGTTAGAGTGTGCAATATTTCAAGGGTTTTTTAATGGATAACCACCTACCTATAGATGGCGCTAAAGAAACATTGGAGAAGCATTTCCTTCCCTCTGGAGAGGAGCTATTTTGCATATCATGGAGAATTTACTGTAATCTCATCCCAGCTCTTGGTGAACCTTGGCAAGGAGTGTCCGTATCTTTATACTGATTTTAGGTAATCTTCCATCATACCACACCAGTAACAGGCAACCACAGACTGCAACTTATTACACCTTAAAGACCCACGGGTCCCAGCATGACCTATGAGCCACGTGTCACATTGTTCAGAGTGACTGTTCCTTTTGTGTTGAGGGACCAGGGCGTCCATTTAATGTGTCCGACGGTAATTTATTTTACATTTTTCCCTTTAAATCCAAAATGGAATAATCCTTATAATCTGATTTTGGTGCTGTTTGAATTTTTTCTCTAGCCCCCACCACTCCTGAGCAATCAGTACTGTTTGACCACCCAGTATTCTATCTATGCTCACTACTGTCAGGTGGGAGGTCCAAGATGATCTGCTCCAGCTCAGGACCTCCCACCTGACAGTAGAGGGGCTAATTGGCATATTAGGTGGCCAAACTAACTGCAGTGGTTGCTCAGGAATGGCGGGGGCTAGAGAAATGATTCCAACTTTGCCTGAATCAGTGGAGCGGAGCTTATTGAACGATGTCAAGAGACGGTCTTAGTGGAGGTCTGTATATGACTCCTGATACTTAGGGCTTAGTTTTTGGTTGCTCCTTTGTGGTTTCTGATGGAGCACAGTGTACGGTGGTTTACGGTATATAATAGGTTGTGTCAATATATACCGAGATGTATCAGTGATCGGGATGCTGGATGGAGTGGAGCACGTATCTGCATCTGTAGCATTCTAGGGCCACTCTGCTCTATCAGAAGTGTTCCATCCCAGCTACCCCAACCCAAGAATTAGGCAACGTACAAGTACTCGTTTGGTATTGGTCAGTCGTCGGCATAAACATGAATATAGCCTGCTCCTCGTCCATTTCTGTTCCTGCAGGTTATATTCTATATACAGATGAGTGCATGCACCTATATAGGTGTGTGGCTGTGCTTGACACTAATCAATAGCAATGAGTTGCAGTACCAGGCACAGCCACAACCATGTATGTGGCACTGTGTCCTGGCCAACAATGAAAGGGACCCTGCACTTGCTGGAGCTCGGCTGTGCCTGTTCCCCCATCAGTCAATATGATGGCGTATCCTAAGAATTGGCCGTCAGTATCAGAACATTTTTTTAGAATTTCTGGACTTTTGGACATGTGAAAACCAAATTGTATCTGTGAGGAATTTGAGGCGTTGCGAGGACATCGCCCCCATCTCATGTGTCTGCTCCATTGCATTGTGTTGTTTTGTTACATAAAAAAATAAAAAAGGAAACTAAAAATCCTATAAATGTCTGTTCATCCAGTCACAGAATCTAAGTCCATGTGAAATACGGTATATGACATAGTGCCGCCCTATGGCACCCTGGCTATGAGACTTTGGTGCCTCGCTCAGATATTGTGTATAACTCCCTTGTTCACACAGGTCAGATTATACATTACAAAAGAAATCTACAAATAGTTGCCCGACACTGCAAATACTGAACCTTCGGCAGGTCAATCCATGTCCGGGGTCCTCATTGTTCACTGTGCGGGGTGAAATCCGTGCAAATCCCTGGCAAAATGTGCAATCAAACTGCAAGTACAGAAACGTGGATTTTGTTGCAGATTTTGCAGCAGATTATAGTCAGTAATGTAGCGGAAATTCAGCCAGGTACAATGTGTAAATGTGACTGTACCGCGTCCACCTCTCTGCTTGCCAATAGGCTCCACTGATTTTGTATAGTTGGAATTTTTTTCTCAAGCCCCCACCATTCCTGAGCCATCAGTGCAGATCATTCCAACCTTCATTATGTTTAACAGGCTCTCTGCTGTCAGGTGGGCGGTCCTAGGATGGAATAGATAGTCTGGGACCGCCCATTTGACAGTAGAGAGGCAAGTAACCTATTGGGTTCTGAAACTATCTGCATTGATTGCTCAGGCATGGTGGGGGCTAGAGGAAAAATTCCAGCATTGAAGTGGAGCCTATTGAAGGGCAAAGGGGTGGAGGTGGTGAAAAGTCCTCTTTAAAGTGCATGTAAAGCAGGTATACAGCATATATGTAGGGTCATATATAGTACATGTACAACACATAGGGCATATTTATACAGTAGTACATATACAGTACACACTGAGCATGCATAGAGTACGCCTATAGTACATACAGCAAATACATACCGTACGTATATGGGGCCTAGTACAGCGCACATACAGTACATATAGAATGCACATCCATCACCTTCATACATTTGGAGAAAATTTTCAGATTCTTCCATAGAACTCTTCAGATTCTTACATATACTTCAACTGATCGGAGTAACTTTCCTTCCCCATTCATGTCCACTGCTTTATTTCCAGTTCTGCTGCTTACCTGCTTTCTTCCTAAACAGCGCCACACCTGTCTACAGGTTATATGTGGTATTGCAGCTCATCCCCATTCACTTCAAAGGAGCTGAACTGCAATACCAGTCCCAACTCTCGTACAGGCCGTTCCTTCTGAAAGAACGTAACCATATTTATAATAAGACATGGCTGCTTGAGACTCTCCTGCTAAGGGCTTTGCTTGGTATATAAGCCGATCTCTTACCCAAGTGACTGCCGGACTCAGTCTATGTTCAGGGGCGCTGCTGTTTTGGTCAGAAGCCGCCATGTTTTTCCATTCTGCGGTGTAAATTATAATAATCTGGTATTTTTGGGGCTTTGGCTATGAACCTTTTTAGCTCAGGCTACGCCCTCTCTTGTTCAGGCCGGACCCTTTTTCGATTTTACACATTATCTAAGCACGCTCAATAGCCCGGTATTATATGGAGGAAAGCAGATAAACTAGTTCACATTGATAACACGGATGTCTGGTGCCCGTTATCCGAATCCCACAGATATGGCGGGCGCAGCAGACACCTATATGGCACAGGCACATACTGATCATACAACCTACGTAGATCCATCTCTACAAGTCATCTCTCCATCTGATCATTTCAACCTCCTTCCTCTTCATATTTTCCTTTAAAGGGGTTGTCCGACTAGTAAAATTTTTTAAAAAAAGGGACAGATGGGTAAAAAACCCCAAAGTGATACCCACCTTACCGATCCTACGCGATTCTCGTTCCAACCAGGGCTGTGTTGTTGGTAGATCAAACCGTTGTCTCCGACTCCCCTGAGCACAACTCTGACTACGACTACGACTATGGCTGGCAGTCATGGTCAGATAGACGCAGTAAAGATCCTCCAAACCACAAAAAAATCTAGTGATTGATTCCGAGGAAAGTAAATATGTAACAATTATGTTTCCAATTAATTCTACAAGATCAATCATTAGATAATATACTATCAAGTTATGTCAATTTATTTCGAAGTAGGAGTCAGTAGCCTTTCCCGACTCTACTTAAAACTGCCCTGATTCTTACTCCGACTCCACAGCTCTGGTCCCACCTTGTATCTGCTTCCTGGTCCCTCTCCACCCCTGATTCCCAAATAGGGGGCCCACAGCAGGGGTTGCCTTGAGAACCTACAAGGGGGTTGCAACACTGTTGCTGGGAAGATGATCACATGACTTTGTGCAACCATACCTGCGTTCTGAGGATATTTTTTGTCTTTTGGTAGATCTTTTTTGGTAGGGGTGCACCGGGGACTTAGTTTGTTTTTAAAAAAGGTGGTGCCCTCATTCTGAAAAGGTTAGGAAATATGGCAATTCTGTTCAGTCAAAGCCGCACAACACGGAGGCCAGAGATTGGCTGAGCCATCAATTCCTATAGACAAGGACCAGGAAGTAGAAACCAGTGGGGGAACTGGGAATGGCACCAGATTGGCCGCAGCGGGGTTTTTGGGTTGTCACTTTTACGTCTTTTAATGCCATTTTGATATTTTTTTGCAAAAACTTTCCATGGTCTGGACAGCCTCAACAATATAATCTGGTTTTCTTATGTTCATTTGCCTGATGACTCTCCAAAGTATCTATTATGATCCAAAAAAAATTCAAAAAAATCTTTAACAATGTATTTCTGATGATATTCTTTTTAGAATTTTTTTGAGAAATGTAACAGTATTTTTTTCTGTAATTTTCTCTGTTTATTCCGTTACTCTGTAACCAGTTTATGACTACTTGGATTGTTCTGCACATTTCATGTCTTACGTCAGTTTTTTTGTGTATTTCTGCTTTGTGATTTATTAAGGAAGTTGCGTCTTTTTTCTGTGCTGAAGGTCAAACCTGCTTTTCAAGGTCATAAACCAAAGGTCTGTGAACCGCGGCTTCATCGTCGCCATCCAGCTGGTTTTCTTCTCTGCAATGTCTTTGGTTGTGAGATGAGACTCTAGATACATTCCAGATAACCTCAGGGCATTAATGTGATGTGGGGAAAGGTCACAGAAGCCGATACTAGAAAACTGCCACAGTCTTAGTGCGAATCCTTCACCGCTTCTACGAATATTTCATAGGAATTTCCATAAACACAAAACACTTAGCAACTCGTTGGGTGGACATCGCTTTAGTGATTAGTTTCTGACTTCTTGGGATCTGCATTGGGGTTTGGGAGATATCACCTGGTTTCCTTGTTTTTACTGTGGTAGAAAGTACTTTAACTTATTTACCCTGCACATGGACAAAAAGGTGTGAGAAACAATGTCTGTGGGGCAAAAAAGAATAGCGGGTCCATGTGCTACCAAGTAAAAATACCCCACTGATACTGACAAAGCATATGGTTGTGTGCATGGAGCCTAACATCTTCTATTATACTCCAGAGCTGTGCTCACTATTCTGCTGGTACAGTCACTGTCTACATACATTACATTACTTGTCCTGTATTATACTCCAGAGCTGCGCTCACTATTCTGCTGGTACAGTCACTGTCTACATACATTACATTACTTGTCCTGTATTATACTCCAGAGCTGCGCTCACTATTCTGCTGGTACAGTCACTGTCTACATACATTACATTACTTGTCCTGTATTATACTCCAGAGCTGCGCTCACTATTCTGCTGGTACAGTCACTGTGTACATACATTACATTACTTATCCTGTATTATACTCCAGAGCTGCGCTCACTATTCTGCTGGTACAGTCACTGTGTACATACATTACATTACTTATCCTGTATTTTACTCCAGAGCTGTGCTCACTATTCTGCTGGTGCAGTCACTGTGTACATACATTACATTACTTATCCTGTATTTTACTCCAGAGCTGTGCTCACTATTCTGCTGGTACAGTCACTGTGTACATACATTACATTACTTATCCTGTATTTTACTCCAGAGCTGCGCTCACTATTCTGCTGGTGCAGTCACTGTGTACATACATTACATTACTTATCCTGTATTACACTCCAGAGCTGCTATTCTCGCCCACTTCCAGTCCACCTTAAACTGTGCTGCTCATTTAATACACCTCTCCCCCATTCTTCTTCGGCCCAGCAAATGCAGTGACTGCACCAGCAGAATAGTGAGTGCAGATCTGGAGTATAATACAGGATAAGTAATGTAATGTATGTACACAGTGACTGCACCAGCAGAATAGTGAGCGCAGCTCTGGAGTATAATACAGGATAAGTAATGTAATGTATGTACACAGTGACTGCACCAGCAGAATAGTGAGCGCAGCTCTGGAGTATAATACAGGATAAGTAATGTAATGTATGTACACAGTGACTGCACCAGCAGAATAGTGAGCGCAGCTCTGTAGTATAATACAGGATAAGTAATGTAATGTATGTACACAGTTACTGCACCTGCAGAATAGTGAGCGCAGCTCTGTAGTATAATACAGGATAAGTAATGTAATGTATGTACACAGTGACTGTACCAGCAGAATAGTGAGCGCAGCTCTGGAGTATAATACAGGATAAGTAATGTAATGTATGTACACAGTGACTGTACCAGCAGAATAGTGAGCGCAGCTCTGGAGTATAATACAGGATAAGTAATGTAATGTATGTACACAGTGACTATACCAGCAGAATAGTGAGCGCAGCTCTGGAGTATAATACAGGCTAAGTAATGTAATGTATGTACACAGTGACTGCACCAGCAGAATAGTGAGTGCAGATCTGGAGTATAATACAGGATAAGTAATGTAATGTATGTACACAGTGACTGCACCAGCAGAATAGTGAGCGCAGCTCTGGAGTATAATACAGGATAAGTAATGTAATGTATGTACACAGTGACTGCACCAGCAGAATAGTGAGCGCAGCTCTGGAGTATAATACAGGATAAGTAATGTAATGTATGTACACAGTGACTGCACCAGCAGAATAGTGAGCGCAGCTCTGTAGTATAATACAGGATAAGTAATGTAATGTATGTACACAGTTACTGCACCTGCAGAATAGTGAGCGCAGCTCTGTAGTATAATACAGGATAAGTAATGTAATGTATGTACACAGTGACTGTACCAGCAGAATAGTGAGCGCAGCTCTGGAGTATAATACAGGATAAGTAATGTAATGTATGTACACAGTGACTGTACCAGCAGAATAGTGAGCGCAGCTCTGGAGTATAATACAGGATAAGTAATGTAATGTATGTACACAGTGACTGTACCAGCAGAATAGTGAGCGCAGCTCTGGAGTATAATGCAGGATAAGTAATGCAATGTACACTCACCAGCCACTTTATTAGGTACACCATGCTAGTAACGGGTTGGACCCCCTTTTGCCTTCAGAACTGCCTCAATTCTTCGTGGCATAGATACAACAAGGTGCTGGAAGCATTCCTCAGAGATTTTGGTCCATATTGACATGATGGCATCACACAGTTGCAGTCGCAGATTTGTCGGCTGCACATCCATGATGCGAATCTCCCGTTCCACCACATCCCAAAGATGCTCCTCTATTGGATTGAGATCTGGTGACTGTGGAGGCCATTGGAGTACAGTGAACTCATTGTCATGTTCAAGAAACCAGTCTGAGATGATTCCAGCTTTATGACATGGCATTGCATTATCCTGCTGAAAGTAGCCATCAGATGTTGGGTACATTGTGGTCATAAAGGGATGGACATGGTCAGCAACAATACTCAGGTAGGCTTTGGTGTTGCAACGATGCTCGATTGGTACCAAGGGGCCCAAAGAGTGCCAAGAAAATATTCCCCACACCATGACACCACCAGCCTGAACCGTTACCGATACAAGGCAGGATGGATCCATGCTTTCATGTTGTTGACGCCAAATTCTGACCCTACCATCCGAATGTCGCAGCAGAAATCGAGACTCATCAGACCAGGCAACGTTTTTCCAATCTTCAATTGTCCAATTTCGATGAGCTTGTGCAAATTGTAGCCTCAGTTTCCTGTTCTTAGCTGAAAGGAGTGGCACCCGGTGTGGTCTTCTGCTGCTGTAGCCCATCTGTAGCCTCAAAGTTGGACGTACTGTGCGGCGTTCAGAGATGCTCTTCTGGCTACCTTGGTTGTAACGGGTGGCTATTTGAGTCACTGTTGCCTTTCTATCAGCTCGAACCAGTCTGGCCATTCCCCTCTGACCTCTGGCATCAACAACGCATTTCCGCCCACAGAACTGCCGCTCACTGGATGTTTTTTCTTTTTCGGACCATTCTCTGTAAACCCTAGAGATGGTTGTGCGTGAAAATCCCAGTAGATCAGCAGTTTCTGAAATACTCAGACCAGCCCTTCTGGCACCAACAACCATGCCACGTTCAAAGGCACTCAAATCACCTTTCTTCCCCATACTGATGCTCGGTTTGAACTGCAGGAGATTGTCTTGACCATGTCTACATGCCTAAATGCACTGATTTGCCGCCATGTGATTGGCTGATTAGAAATTAAGTGTTAACGAGCAGTTGGACAGGTGTACCTAATAAAGTGGCCGGTGAGTGTATGTACACAGTGACTGTACCAGCAGAATAGTGAGCGCAGCTCTGGAGTATAATACAGGATAAGTAATGTAATGTATGTACACAGTGACTGTACCAGCAGAATAGTGAGCGCAGCTCTGGAGTATAATACAGGATAAGTAATGTAATGTATGTACACAGTGACTGTACCAGCAGAATAGTGAGCGCAGCTCTGGAGTATAATACAGGATAAGTAATGTAATGTATGTACACAGTGACCGTACCAGCAGAATAGTGAGCGCAGCTCTGGAGTATAATACAGGATAAGTAATGTAATGTATGTACACAGTGACTGCACCAGCAGAATAGTGAGCGCAGCTCTGGAGTATAATACAGGATAAGTAATGTAATGTATGTACACAGTGACTATACCAGCAGAATAGTGAGCGCAGCTCTGGAGTATAATACAGGATAAGTAATGTAATGTATGTACACAGTGACTGCACCAGCAGAATAGTGAGCGCAGCTCTGGAGTATAATACAGGATAAGTAATGTAATGTATGTACACAGTGACTATACCAGCAGAATAGTGAGCGCAGCTCTGGAGTATAATACAGGATAAGTAATGTAATGTATGTACACAGTGACTGCACCGGCAGAATAGTGAGCGCAGCTCTGGAGAATATAGCTCAGAACTCAGATAAGTAATGTAACGTATTTCGGTATATTCTGTATATAAACTAATGGGCATTTTCCATCTCGATGGCTCCTTTTTGCAGTAAATTGAATTGTACACCAGTGCTTTGCAGGAACGGAAGTTCTTAAACGCACCTGTAAGTCAGTGTTTATGGGATAGCTGTCTCTTTATCCTGCCCCCTGCCCCACTAGGCCCATCAGGTCTGCCCTACATTTCGGAGATATCCATACTTGTTCCTCTTAGTGATATAGGCCTTCAATCTATAGAAAACATTGTACAAGGGGCCGTAGATCATTGGAAAAACATGGCTGCTTTTTCCAAATACAGCGCCACCATAGTGGACAGGCTATGTGTGGTATTGCAGCTGAGCTCCATTTACTTCCATACCAGATTCAACCTGTGAGCAGTAGTGGTGCTGTTCTTGGACGGCAGCCATGTTTTTCCAAGCCTTGACGACCCTTGTAGCTGTTTCTTACTGCCAGTGTTATCCGGTCAGTCAGGTCCAAGATCAGACTGTTAGTCTTGACTATTTTTTTTTTTTAACTAGCGGGATTTTAATGCTGTTGAATTTTTTTCCTGACTCCGGGGGCATAAGGTTAATACTCGTATTTGTGCCTTGCTCGCTCTGCATAACTTCATATTACTGATCTGCTTTCTGATTTCGGTTGATAAGGGAACACACAATTTTATACAAGTGACCTTTAGTGCTATTTACAACTATGGATTATTGTACTTTTTAAACCGTTCGTGTAATTTCTATTCTGACACTGTCCGATATTTGAAACAAAAAAAAAACTAAAGAAAAATTGCTGAATATGTTTATTTCAATATATATTATGCAATGGGTAATTCTTATCTGATTTTTTTAATGTTCAGTCAATAAAACCGCACCACTGATTATTACTTACTGGTGTCGCTGATTATTCCAGCAGAAACCTGAAGTCACCCCTCCCCCCCTGACTACGACGACGTCATCATCATCTTATTCTGTTGTCTTCAATGTCACCTCTAATACATGTATGTGTTACAGAAAAGCTCAAAGTATCAATTCAATCCCTTCACAGGAAGAGGCCGAGGTGACTACAATATAATACCTGGGGCGCATAATGTAACTATATCAGATACATATATAACACTGGTGTACTTACCTAGTGGCGTAAATAGGAATGGCGGGGCCCCAAAGGGGAACATTTCACATGCCTCCCTCCTCCCGCCCCCGCAGGCGGACAAACCGCACTTCTTTACAAGCTATTATACTCCATAGAGGCCCCTGCACACAGTATTATCCCCCATAGTGGCCCCTGCACACAGTATTATCCCTATAGTGTCCCCTGCACACAGTATTATGTCCCATAGTGGCCCCTGCACACAGTATTATATCCCATAGTGGCCCCTGCACACAGTATTATGTCCCATAGTGGCCCCTGCACACAGTATTATGCCCCATAGTGACCCCTGCACACAGTATTATGTCCCATAGTGGCCCCTGCACACAGTATTATGTCCCATAGTGGCCCCTGCACACAGTATTATCCCCCATAGTGGCCCCTGCACACAGTATTATCCCCCATAGTGGCCCCTGCACACAGTATTATTCCCCATAGTAGCCCCTGCACACAGTATTATCCCCCATAGTGGCCCCTGCACACAGTATTATCCCTATAGTGTCCCCTGCACACAGTATTATATCCCATAGTGGCCCCTGCACACAGTATTATGTCCCATAGTGGCCCCTGCACACAGTATTATGTCCCATAGTGGCCCCTGCACACAGTATTATGCCCCATAGTGACCCCTGCACACAGTATTATGTCCCATAGTGGCCCCTGCACACAGTATTATGCCCCATAGTGGCCCCTGCACACAGTATTATGCCCCATAGTGGCCCCTGCACACAGTATTATCCCCCATAGTGGCCCCTGCACACAGTATTATGCCCCATAGTGGCTCCTGCACACAGTATTATGTCCCATAGTGGCCCCTGCACACAGTATTATGCCCCATAGTGACCCCTGCACACAGTATTATGTCCCATAGTGGCCCCTGCACACAGTATTATGCCCCATAGTGGCTCCTGCACACAGTATTATGTCCCATAGTGGCCCCTGCACACAGTATTATGCCCCATAGTGGCCCCTGCACACAGTATTATCCCTATAGTGTCCCCTGCACACAGTATTATATCCCATAGTGGCCCCTGCACACAGTATTATGTCCCATAGTGGCCCCTGCACACAGTATTATGCCCCATAGTGGCCCCTGCACACAGTATTATGTCCCATAGTGGCCCCTGCACACAGTATTATCCCCCATAGTGGCCCCTGCACACAGTATTATATCCCATAGTGGCCCCTGCACACAGTATTATGTTCCATAGTGGCCCCTGCACACAGTATTATGCCCCATAGTGGCCCCTGCACACAGTATTATGTCCCATAGTGGCCCCTGCACACAGTATTATCCCCCATAGTGGCCCCTGCACACAGTATTATATCCCATAGTGGCCCCTGCACACAGTATTATGTTCCATAGTGGCCCCTGCACACAGTATTATCCCCCATAGTGGCCCCTGCACACAGTATTATGTTCCATAGTGGCCCCTGCACACAGTATTATCCCCCATAGTGGCTCCTGCACACAGTATTATGTCCCATAGTGGCCCCTGCACACAGTATTATGCCCCATAGTGACCCCTGCACACAGTATTATGTCCCATAGTGGCCCCTGCACACAGTATTATGCCCCATAGTGGCCCCTGCACACAGTATTATGTCCCATAGTGGCCCCTGCACACAGTATTATGTCCCATAGTGGCCCCTGCACACAGTATTATCCTCCATAGAGGCCCCTGTACACAGTATTATATCCCATAGTGGCCCCTGCACACAGTATTATGTCCCATAGTGGCCCCTGCACACAGTATTATCCTCCATAGTGGCCCCTGTACACAGTATTATATCCCATAGTGGCCCCTGCACACAGTATTATGTCCCATAGTGGCCCCTGCACACAGTATTATGCCCCATAGTGGCCCCTGCACACAGTATTATGTCCCATAGTGGCCCCTGCACACAGTATTATGTCCCATAGTGGCCCCTGCACACAGTATTATCCCCCATAGTGGCCCCTGCACACAGTATTATATCCCATAGTGGCCCCTGTACACAATATTATATCCCATAGTGGCCCCTGCACACAGTATTATGTCCCATAGTGGCCCCTGCACACAGTATTATGTCCCATAGTGGACCTGCACACAGTATTATGTCCCATAGTGGCCCCTGCACACAGTATTATGTCCCATAGTGGCCCCTGCACACAGTATTATATCCCATAGTGGCCCCTGCACACAGTATTATGTCCCATAGTGGCCCCTGCACACAGTATTATCCTCCATAGTGGCCCCTGTACACAGTATTATATCCCATAGTGGCTCCTGCACACAGTATTATGTCCCATAGTGGCCCCTGCACACAGTATTATGTCCCATAGTGGCCCCTGCACACAGTATTATGTCCCATAGTGGCACTGCACACAGTATTATCCCCCATAGTGGCCCCTGCACACAGTATTATATCCCATAGTGGCCCCTGCACACAGTATTATGTTCCATAGTGGCCCCTGCACACAGTATTATCCCCCATAGTGGCCCCTGTACACAGTATTATATCCCATAGTGGCCCCTGCACACAGTATTATGTCCCATAGTGGCCCCTGCACACAGTATTATGTCCCATAGTGGCCCCTGCACACAGTATTATGTCCCATAGTGGCCCCTACACACAGTATCATCCCCCATAGTGTCCCCTGCACACAGTATTATGCCCCATAGTGTCCCCTGTACACAGTATTATCCCCCATAGTGGCCCCAGTACACAGTATTATGCCCCATAGTGGCCCCTGCACACAGTATTATGCCCCATAGTGGCCCCTGCACACAGTATTATGTCCCATAGTGGCCCCTACACACAGTATCATCCCCCATAGTGTCCCCTGCACACAGTATTATGCCCCATAGTGTCCCCTGTACACAGTATTATCCCCCATAGTGGCCCCAGTACACAGTATTATGCCCCATAGTGTCCCCTGTACACAGTATTATCCCCCATAGTGGCCCCAGTACACAGTATTATGCCCCATAGTGGCCCCTGCACACAGTATTATGTCCCATAGTGGCCCCTGCACACAGTATTATCCCCCATAGTGGCCCCTGCACACAGTATTATATCCCATAGTGGCCCCTGCACACAGTATTATGTTCCATAGTGGCCCCTGCACACAGTATTATCCCCCATAGTGGCCCCTGCACACAGTATTATGTTCCATAGTGGCCCCTGCACACAGTATTATCCCCCATAGTGGCTCCTGCACACAGTATTATGTCCCATAGTGGCCCCTGCACACAGTATTATGCCCCATAGTGACCCCTGCACACAGTATTATGTCCCATAGTGGCCCCTGCACACAGTATTATGCCCCATAGTGGCCCCTGCACACAGTATTATGTCCCATAGTGGCCCCTGCACACAGTATTATGTCCCATAGTGGCCCCTGCACACAGTATTATCCTCCATAGAGGCCCCTGTACACAGTATTATATCCCATAGTGGCCCCTGCACACAGTATTATGTCCCATAGTGGCCCCTGCACACAGTATTATCCTCCATAGTGGCCCCTGTACACAGTATTATATCCCATAGTGGCCCCTGCACACAGTATTATGTCCCATAGTGGCCCCTGCACACAGTATTATGCTCCATAGTGGCCCCTGCACACAGTATTATGTCCCATAGTGGCCCCTGCACACAGTATTATGTCCCATAGTGGCCCCTGCACACAGTATTATCCCCCATAGTGGCCCCTGCACACAGTATTATATCCCATAGTGGCCCCTGTACACAATATTATATCCCATAGTGGCCCCTGCACACAGTATTATGTCCCATAGTGGCCCCTGCACACAGTATTATGTCCCATAGTGGACCTGCACACAGTATTATGTCCCATAGTGGCCCCTGCACACAGTATTATGTCCCATAGTGGCCCCTGCACACAGTATTATATCCCATAGTGGCCCCTGCACACAGTATTATGTCCCATAGTGGCCCCTGCACACAGTATTATCCTCCATAGTGGCCCCTGTACACAGTATTATATCCCATAGTGGCTCCTGCACACAGTATTATGTCCCATAGTGGCCCCTGCACACAGTATTATGTCCCATAGTGGCCCCTGCACACAGTATTATGTCCCATAGTGGCACTGCACACAGTATTATCCCCCATAGTGGCCCCTGCACACAGTATTATATCCCATAGTGGCCCCTGCACACAGTATTATGTTCCATAGTGGCCCCTGCACACAGTATTATCCCCCATAGTGGCCCCTGTACACAGTATTATATCCCATAGTGGCCCCTGCACACAGTATTATGTCCCATAGTGGCCCCTGCACACAGTATTATGTCCCATAGTGGCCCCTGCACACAGTATTATGCCCCATAGTGGCCCCTGCACACAGTATTATGTCCCATAGTGGCCCCTACACACAGTATCATCCCCCATAGTGTCCCCTGCACACAGTATTATGCCCCATAGTGTCCCCTGTACACAGTATTATCCCCCATAGTGGCCCCAGTACACAGTATTATGCCCCATAGTGGCCCCTGCACACAGTATTATGCCCCATAGTGGCCCCTGCACACAGTATTATGTCCCATAGTGGCCCCTACACACAGTATCATCCCCCATAGTGTCCCCTGCACACAGTATTATGCCCCATAGTGTCCCCTGTACACAGTATTATCCCCCATAGTGGCCCCAGTACACAGTATTATGCCCCATAGTGTCCCCTGTACACAGTATTATCCCCCATAGTGGCCCCAGTACACAGTATTATGCCCCATAGTGGCCCCTGCACACAGTATTATGCCCCACTCTGGACACCAATGAACAATTATTATACTCTGGAGTTTTTTCAGACCCCAGAATCTAATGCTCGGAGACCCAGGGGAGGATACAAACATAAAAAACACTGTTACTTACCTCTTCTGGACTCCGGCGCACTCCCTTCTGATGTGCGGCTATCTTCAATGATAGACCACAAGTCAACTGAGCCAGGACAGTGTCTGAACACATAATGATACTGGGCTAGGTCAAGTGACGTCTGTGATGTCAGCAAACAGGCCCAAAGCCAGCTGGAGCTTAGGAGAGGTAGGTAACAGTGTATTTTATGTTCCCTCAGCTCTTCTAGTTCTCCGATCATTATACTCTGGGGTCTGAAAAGACCCCCACGTATAATGATAGTGGTGTATGTGGGGTTCGCGGGCCGGTGGCCTTACTTACCGATCCAGGCTCCTGCTCACAGCTGCTTTTGCAGGAACGAGGATCGGTAAGTAAATCGGGCCCGTTATCTGCTGGAGTTACATATATACAATATATAACAATTGTGAAACACCATCTGGATAACCTCTATAGTACAGACATATAGCAGTCTATATATCGTATTCACTGAGCAGTGAAGAGATGACGAGCATTGGTCCCTGGTCATAGCAATGTCTTGGGGAAGTTTATAAGGAAATTTCAAGATATTGTTTCTCACATCATATTAAAAGAAACATTGAAGCCTTCAGTAAATGAATCCCCTGTGCAGATTATAGGATCCCTACCGCATTTCTTGGAAATTGCCGTAATCTTCTTTGGAGTCATTTGAGAAACTTCACATTTGTGGATTCTGTGCACCTGCCTGAGCCTGATGGTAATAAGCCCTGACCATGCAGGTGCGGAGTAATGTCCCCTGAAGGGTCCTGACATTCATTGGGTCAGCAGTCTCCTGGCTTCAGTGATCACACTCAGTTGTAGCTCCTTGATGTGCACTTTGCTCTGCCATGTTTACAAGAGGGACATTGTGCGGAAGAAGTGCAAGTTTATCTTGCGATTTCCTCCACTACAAGGGGATTTCAATTGGTGTTTATCTGGGTCATTCCAAATACAGGAAAGAGATGATGACCAGACATAGCATAAAGGGTGGCTTTATAAAGTGAGTATGTCAGCAGATAGATAGGTTACTGTCACCAGAACCAGAATATCACCCCAGTCCTGCAGAAAGATAGGTTACTGTCACCAGAACCAGCATATCACCCCAGCCCTGCAGATAGATAGGTTACTGTCACCAGAACCAGCATATCACCCCAGTCCTGCAGATAGATAGGTTACTGTCACCAGAACTAGTATATCACCCCAGCCCTGCAGATAGATAGGTTAGTATCACCAGACCCAGCATATCACCCCAGTCCTGCAGATAGATAGGTTACTGTCACCAGAACCAGTATATCACCCCAGCCCTGCAGATAGATAGCTTACTGTCACCACAACCAGTATATCACCCCAGCCCTGCAGATAGATAGCTTACTGTCACCAGACCCAGCATATCACCCCAGTCCTGCAGATAGATAGGTTAGTGTCACCGGTACCAGTATATCACCCCAGCCCTGCAGATAGATAGGTTACTGTCACCAGAACCAGCATATCACCCCAGCCCTGCAGATAGATAGCTTACTGTCACCAGACCCAGCATATCACCCCAGTCCTGCAGATAGATAGGTTAGTATCACCAGACCCAGCATATCACCTCAGTCCTGCAGATAGATAGGTTACTGTCACCAGAACCAGCATATCACCCCAACCCTGCAGATAAGTTAGTGTCACCAGAACCAGCATATCACCCCAGCCCTGCAGATAGATAGGTTAGTGTCACCAGAACCAGCATATCACCCCAGCCCTGCAGATAGATAGGTTACTGTCACCTGAATGAAATGGTGCTTTCCTCTGGTAAGTCGCTGCCTCTGTTGACAAGCTATCACCATTTTTATCAATATGTAAATGAACACTTTGGAGCAACTGCTGTCACTTACCTCTCTGGAGGAACTGCAAGGGCCTTAAGACATAATTTGCATATTGACAAAAATATACAGCAATATCTCAGCAATATTGTTTCGGGGAAATAAACCGTCACTCAATAATGTTGTTTTCCATCTTTGGGGAAACTGAAAAAATGACTTTAATAATATTATAAAACAACAACTTTTGAACCATAAATGTCCTATCAATGATATGGTTGTGGTCTCTGGCGGCTCTGCTGGGGGTCTTCCTCCCACGTTGTGATAGTGTCATATTCAGGAGGAAGGAACACACATGATCATTGTGGAGCTGAGAGGAGAATTCCCAGAGATCAGGTTATCTCCGCTAAATGTTCTGTTGACAGGCGCGATAATAAGTCTTACCAAACCCTCATAAAGAGCATCCGAAAACAATGGGCAGATAGAAGAGAGCAGAGCGGCGTGTCTTACCGGTAGGTGATGGGTTTATTTATATAGATCTAATGCATAAAACAACTAAAAATTAAAAAAAAAAAATGGGGCAAAAATTTTCAAAAATTTTAATTAATTTCCCTGCATTACCAGAATATGGAACCACCCCAACCAAGGCAAAGTGGCTACAGACCTGCATGGGTAGTCATGTATAGTCTGATGGATCACTGGAAGCAGACAGATCGGGGCCACTAACCATACTTGGGCCCACTTCTTCCTCTCTTTGTCAGGAGTCACCATCTCTGTTCTGGACTAGTATTGATGACTGGGTGTTACCCAGG
Source organism: Leptodactylus fuscus (assembly GCF_031893055.1). Lineage (NCBI taxonomy): Eukaryota > Metazoa > Chordata > Amphibia > Anura > Leptodactylidae > Leptodactylus > Leptodactylus fuscus. Next base: position 15,828,000 of record NC_134268.1, read on the forward strand.
ATGAGGGTAACATCCTATTGACAAAGTAATGGTAACATCAAGTTGTCAGACCTGGAAACTTTTTGTAAAATATAAGAACAGATATGTCAGGAAAGGTGACAATTGCTTTATTAATCCAGTGATTCAAATATCAAATACTAGCAGTTACCCGCAACTTCGTCTGCGGGTTGGTGGTGGCGCCGAACCGCTTATATTTCTTGTCCCCCTATCGGTGCCCCCAGTATCTTGTCCCCCCATCTCTGCCCCTAGCTTCATGCCCCCCCATCTCTGCCCCCAGTATCTTGTCCTCCCCCATCTCTGCCCCCATGTTACGTTCGTGTCTGAGTCCAGACCCAGATTCCGGATTGCAGGTTGCACCGCTAAGGAAACAGGGGAGGGAGACTATCCCTGGCAATACGGTGGCTAGCTAGGCCCTGCCTACGGGTGGTGGTCAGCTGTCCCCAAGCTAGTCTTGGCCCCGACAACTCCTGGCTCTCTAGCACGAAGACCTAGCAGACAGATAGGGCAAGAGCTATAGGACTGGGCTAGGGCTAGGGACTGGGGTTTCTAAAGTGGTGACCCCTACGGAAATCAAGGTGCAGCTGCAGATAGACAAATGGGCTGGGAGGTGCTGGACAACGGACACGCAGCACAACACAAAACAAAACAAGAAACTGAGGAGAGGGACAGTGGAGAGGTGAAGAAAGGGTAAACACAGGACTGGGGAAAACACTGGAACCCAAAACCTCTCAAACCACAAGAAAGTGCCAGACAAATAGAGCAGAAGGACAGGGTGTGAGGGAACAAACCAGATACACACAACAGGCAACTCTCACACCACTTCCTAATCTGCTGGAACCTTCACCAAAACAATCCTCCTTCTAGAGCCAAGAATCCTAAGGTGTAAACCACGAAAACCGGCAACATGTGGAGCCAGCCCTTTTCCTTAAAAAGGCCCCAGAATCCTCCCATAGGATGATGGCAATATTAAACACCTGAGGTTCGATTCCTGGAACCTCAAGTCTGCTAAGAGGACTGACCCCCAATACCAAACCAGATGGTCCAGTGGCAAAGCAACCACCAGCAGAAAATAGGAGCCCGGATCAAATCCCCAACCGAAACGAAATACACAAACAACCAGGTCATGACACCCCAGCTTCATGTCCCCCCTTCTCTGCCCCCAGTTCACTTCATCTGCCCCCAGTTTCTTCCCTCCATCTCTGCCCCCAGCTTCATGCTCCCCCACCATCTCTGCCTCCAGTCTCCCCCCCATGTCTCCCCCCCATGTCTGTCCCCCAGTGTAATGTCCCCCAATCTCTGCCCCCAGCTTCATGTCCCCCCTTCTCTGCCCCCAGTTCACTTCATCTGCCCCCAGTTTCTTCCCTCCATCTCTGCCCCCCAGTCTCATGTCCCCCAATCTCTGCCCCCAGCTTCATGTCCCCCCTTCTCTGCCCCCAGTTCACTTCATCTGCCCCCAGTTTCTTGCCCCCCATCTCTGCCCACAGGTTCTCCCCCCATCTCTGCCCCCTAGTCTCATGTGCCCCCAGCTTCATGCCTCCCCCACAGCGGCCCCCCTGTAGTACCACTCACCTGTGTCTCTTTCCTTTGCTCCTGTGTGTGCTGTCTGCCTGCATAGACTTCTCGTGCTGTTGCCTGTGTGTCGTTTATGTAGCAGAGTGAGCTCTGGCATCATGGCAACCAGACGCCGGAGCTTGCTGTGCTTCATATCGGACACACAGGCAGCCGGCCGCAAAGTGTATGCAGCCAGCCAGCACACACAGGAGCGAAGGAGACCAAGGTGAGTGGTACTACATGGGGGTAACTGAAGCTGGGGACCTGGGGACACCGACCGGGGGACGCCCCCCCCCCCAGGGCCCAGGACACCCTCCCCCGGGACACCCCCTCCTCCCGCTGTACTGACCTGTGCTGTTGGGTCGGGTGCAGCAGCCTCCTCTGCGATGTGTGTGGCAGCCTGGCATAGCTGCGGCTCTGGGTCCCTGTGGGTGGCCGCCATGTTGTTCTCTGTGTCACAGCTGAATTGGCACGCCCACATTGAGGCCTCAACATATGGTGCCGCAGCCCTGGCTCCATACCCCGCCCACAGCTGCCATGCACCAATAGGAGGAGTGTGCAGAGACCAGCGCTGGCAGAATGCCAGCTTCTATAGCCAAGCCCGGAGGGGTGTTTGGAGGGTGACGGTGGCGATTTGGGGTGAGTGACCCACATTTAAAGTAGCCTATCATTCCTTCCTGGGAAATATCCCTATAACTGCAGAGTTTGATGCTTTGGCCTGTTGCTTCTCCAGCCACCCCCAGCCTTTAAAGATCCAAACCTCAAATACCTTTCAACCATGGACCGCATCCCAAAAACAAATACTAAGATAAATTCAGACCTCCATTATTTGAGTCCAGTCTCAAACTTAGGCTGCGTTTTTTGGAGCCTGAGGTGGAGGCCGCCTCAGGTTCTGATCCAAAAACCGGGTAGCCGCGACTTCTAGCCAGTGTACTGCACCAGCCGCGCACTCCGCTCTGGATTAGGCCCAATGAATAGGCCTAGTCCAAAGGAGGGTGTGTCTTCAGGCCGAATCGTGAGGCGGTATTGCGGTACCTCCATGCACAAAGTGGGGTCCATAAATATATAATTCACTGAGGCTGTTGCCAAAAAACTTCAAAGAAGAAATTTTGAGATGAACTGGAACATTGACATGGAATCAGGCCTGGCCGGCAATCCCATAGACAGTAAGTATTATTTTGAACATGGAGCGTAAAATATAGATTGACTTGGCGGTTTTATTGTATAATATTTAGAAAATATATAGGATATCAGAGTTTAGTTTTTGCAATAGAGTTACAAATCCACAAACATTTTTCATCACTTTGCCCAAATTTAGGTCAGTCCAATTCCTTACAAATTCTTAATATTTCTCCGATTATTCCTGGGAGTAATTTCAGTGTTTGTTATATACCAATACTATGATATTTGGGAGAGCCAAGAGTATAGTCATTTGGATGGTGCCCGTTCTCTGCTGGTCATAAACTGTCCTGGTAGAATAACATTTCATCCGGGGGGCGGTTAAAATTTGTTATAGTTTTTTACTACAAATTCTGCACCGCTGCTCTGGATATGACTGTGAATGCAGGAACCTACTATGGTCAGAAACACAGCAATGATTTGTTTATTGTGTATTGGGTTATCTTCTCATACATGTAGTGTCCTCCTGGTAACCTGTGTACAATAAGGACATCATGGCCGGTTATCAGGAGGACACTACATGTATGAGAAGATAACCTGACCACAATAAGGACATCATGGCTGGTTATCAGGAGGACACTACATGTATGAGAAGATAACCCGACCACAATAAGGACATCATGGCTGGTTATCAGGAGGACACTACATGTATGAGAAGATAACCTGACCACAATAAGGACACCATGGCTGGTTATCAGGAGGACACTACATGTATGAGAAGGTAACCCGACCACAATAAGGACATCATGGCTGGTTATCAGAAGGACATTACATGTATGAGAAGATAACCAGACCACAATAAGGACATCATGGCTGGTTATCAGGAGGACACTACATGTATGAGAAGATAACCAGACCACAATAAGGACATCATAGCTGGTTATCAGGAGGACACTACATGTATGAGAAGATAAACCGACCACAATAAGGACATCATGGCTGGTTATCAGGAGGACACTACATGTATGAGAAGATAACCTGACCACAATAAGGACATCATGGCTGGTTATCAGGACGACACTACATGTATGAGAAGATAACCTGACCACAATAAGGACATCATGGCTGGTTATCAGGAGGACACTACATGTATGAGAAGATAACCTGACCACAATAAGGACACCATGGCTGGTTATCAGGACACTACATGTATGAGAAGATAACCTGACCACAATAAGGACATCATGGCTGGTTATCAGGAGGACACTACATGTATGAGAAGATAACCTGACCACAATAAGGACATCATGGCTGGTTATCAGGAGGACACTACATGTATGAGAAGATAACCCGACCACAATAAGGACATGGTTTGGTGATACTTCTGACTACAATTAATGTCCCTCTTTTGTAGACTATACTGTGTCTGCTAGTCTTGGACCATTAGTTATGCTGGAACCTGAAGTCTCGCTTGTGGATTGTATCCTCTGTGTGTAATAAAGTAATGTTTAATTCTGTCGGGGTAATTGTGACCCTATTTGTGTCCTCAGGGTCCTGCTTGTCATATAAAAGGATTAAATATTCCTTGCCAGCAGTGAATTCAGAAGAGGAAACTTAAAGTCAGTCCACATATTACTTCATGCCAGACAGGTGTCACATAGCAATACACTGTCCGCTGCCTCTCTGCCAATCAGCAATGCCAACACATCACAGACAGCAGAGGATCCCAACAAATTACAAGTGTTCTGTGAGCCTGAAGAAGGCAGACACCTCTGATGGGGGAGATTTATAAAGACTGGCGTTATCAACCTGGCAAGGCCAATGTCATTCCCCTTATCAGAAAAGTGGCAAGAACGGCAAAAAAAAGATTATGTATACCAGAAAATTGTCATACAAGGTATAATAAATATGTCCTATTTCTGGACCTACATTACATTACTTATGCTGTACTGACCCTGAGTTACAGCCTGTATTATACTCCAGAGCTGCGCTCACTATTCTGCTGGTACAGTCACTGTGTACATACATTACATTACTTATCCTGTATTATACTCCAGAGCTGCGCTCACTATTCTGCTGGTGCAGTCACTGTGTACATACATTACATTACTTATCCTGTATTATACTCCAGAGCTGCGCTCACTATTCTGCTGGTGCAGTCACTGTGTACATACATTACATTACTTATCCTGTATTATACTACAGAGCTGCGCTCACTATTCTGCTGGTACAGTCACTGTGTACATACATTACATTACTTATCCTGTATTATACTCCAGAGCTGCACTCACTATTCTGCTGGTGCAGTCATTGTGTACATACATTACATTACTTATCCTGTATTATACTCCAGAGCTGCGCTCACTATTCTGCTGGTATAGTCACTGTGTACATACATTACATTACTTATCCTGTATTATACTCCAGAGCTGCGCTCACTATTCTGCTGGTACAGTCACTGTGTACATACATTACATTACTTATCCTGTATTATACTCCAGAGCTGCGCTCACTATTCTGCTGGTACAGTCACTGTGTACATACATTACATTACTTATCCTGTATTATACTCCAGAGCTGCGCTCACTATTCTGCTAGTACAGTCACTGTGTACATACATTACATTACTTATCCTGTATTATACTCCAGAGCTGCGCTCACTATTCTGATGGTACAGTCACTGTGTACATACATTACATTACTTATCCTGTATTATACTCCAGAGCTGCGCTCACTATTCTGCTGGTACAGTCACTGTGTACATACATTACTTATCCTGTATTATACTCCAGAGCTGCGCTCACTATTCTGCTGGTGCAATCACTGTGTACATACATTACATTACTTATCCTGTATTATACTCCAGAGCTGCGCTCACTATTCTGCTGGTCACTGTGTACATACATTACTTATCCTGTATAGATCCAGATATAGTATATATATATATAGAGAGACATACACAGATAAATCCACTACACTGACCTATATATATATAGCTACATTTATATAACTCTTAGTACTATCCCTGTATGTATTTAGCAGGGTATTAGCTACTTGTAGATCCCTTTAAGTTAGTGGCAGGTATCCGATGTGCAGCTCTTCGCCTCTCACCTGCGCCGCTGCAGTCATCCCACTTTGGGGATTAGTTTCAGCGCACACCTTGGACACTTTGTGTGAATGTTATCTGGTTACACTTTCCCTTGTTCTCCTGGGGACCCTAATAGGATTTTTACAGGAATAAATGAAGGTTATCAGCCCCGCTCAGCCCCGTCCAATTATTTGCCATATCATTATTAGAGATTGTCTGGTCCTCTCTATAGTGTACAGAGCCTTCCTATAAGAGCACTGCTAGGAGTCCAGGTAAGAGACCCCTCACCCCCATCTCCTGCCCAGGTCTATTGCTGCACTGGAGGGTGATGTGATATTTTATGTCCATTTTACTACAAGACACATTGTAACACCTTATTGTTTTTGGAAAATAGAAATCAGACTGGATTGGGTTAAATATGTTTTATCTCACTTTATTTATTATATAATAATATTACTTTTATTATTGCTACTTGTTCTTATTCTATTTTTGTGAATTGATGTTGGAATATCTATCTATCTATCTATCTATCTATCTATCTATCTATCTATCTCCTATCTATCTATCTATCTATCTATCTATCTATCTATCTCCTATCTATCTATCTATCTATCTATCTATCTCCTATCTATCTATCTATCTATCTCCTATCTATCTATCTATCTATCTATCTATCTCCTATCTATCTATCTATCTATCTATCTATCTATCTATCTATCTATCTCCTATCTATCTATCTATCTATCTATCTATCTTCTATCTATCTATCTATCTATCTATCTATCTATCTCCTATCTATCTATGTATCTATCTATCTATCTATCTATCTATCTCCTATCTATCTATCTATCTATCTATCTATCTCCTATCTATCTATCTATCTATCTATCTATCTATCTATCTATCTATCTATCTCCTATCTATCTGTCTGTCTATCTATCTATCTATCTATCTCCTATCTATCTTCTATCTATCTATCTATCTATCTATCTATCTATCTATCTATCTATCTATCATCTATCTATCTATATATCTATCTATTATCTATCTATCTTCTATCTATCTATCTATCTATCTATCTTCTATCTATCTATCTATCTATCTATCTATCTATCTATCTATCTATCTCCTATCTATCTATCTATCTATCTATCTATCTATCTATTTATCTATCTATCCACTTTTTTCATTTGAAGTGCTGAATTTTTGTGACATTCTAGATCTGCAGATACTTTGCTTCTATATACTGTATGTTATTGTACATATTGATGGATAAGACAAGGAAACACTCAGAAGCTCAGGCAACAAAAAGAAGGGAAAAAAATAAGATTTCACCCTGTTTCAGATGTCCTGGTCTAGGATATTGGAGCGTCTGATGCTAATAATAATAATAATAATAATAATAATCATCATCATCATCATCATCATCATCATCATCATAATAATAATATAACATAACACAGGAGGATTGAGGGCCCTGCACACAAGAGCTTACAATCTATGACCCTATTATGTCTATATCTTTGGCTACTTCCCAGGAGTATTGGACACGTTATGGAATAAATTCCTGTTTGCTTTCCTGATGGTCTGTGAAGGTAAAGGTCTATTCTATTTGCCTTCCTGTTAGTCTGGGACTAGGATGAGATGTTGTTCCCTGGTAGTCTAGACAGTTGATGTCTGGTTCACTTGTGGTGTAGGGGACTGAGGGGTATTGTCTGCTATTTTGGTAGTCTAGGATGATATAGTGATGAATCAGCTTCCTAGGTGGTCTTGCTTTCTTGATGGTCTATAGTCAGTTACCTGTTTCTTCCATATATAAATCCACTTGTCATAACTGAATAGTACAGGTGAATATAAGAAACATTCTAATATATCTTTGTAAAGAATAATGCTTTCTTCTTCATTACAAAGCCGTTTCCTTCTTCTTCCCTTCACTTAGACTTTTTTTTTTTTCAAATAGCTGACAAATACATATCCAATCTTACACACTGAAGTCTATGGAGAGGGGGGAGGAGGAGGAGGCTGCCAGTCATTATTGTATGGCTTTATTCTCTACAGTGGTAGAACAGTATCCCACTAGATATGATAGAGTTATAAAGCTATCTTAGTTCCTAAGTGTATTGGAGCTTAGCAATGGCTGTGTGTGACTTTTCCAGCAGCCTCCTCTTTTCCCTCACGTTTCCATAGACTTCTATAGGTAACAGCCTGATAAATGGGGAAAGAAGCATTTTTCTCTAATAAGATAATTCCTATTAAATGATGAAATGTTATCCTATAACTGGAGATATTCATTAATATGGAGTGTTAATGTTTACCTCCTTGACAATCTAGAATAAAGGAGGGGTAACATACAGGTTCCTGGTGGTCTAGAGTGATGCAGAGGGCTACTTGAGTTTACAATCGGTGCATTCAGTTGTGGCAGGCACTTACAAGAGAAAAGGCAGCCATAGTGATCACCAGTGTATAAAAACTAAACAGGACAACAATAGAAGATAAGACCCTATAGATAACACCACTGAGCCATCATTACATCACTACTGACCATAGATGATGTCACTGTTTATCTCCTCCCCCTCCCTGCACAGAGCATGTCTAGAAAACTCTCCTATAGATCTCAGTGAGTCGGCACCAGACTATTGCTGGCTACGGCCATGACTGTGCTGTAAAGCAGATCACTAAATGCTGTTAACAGGTCAGAGGAGCAGCTCAGGCAAGATGGACGCCCCCATAATCATAGACAGAAAATAGAATAAAAATCTACAATCAGAAAATAAAAACAGATGAGAAATAAAAAGGGGTTTTTAATAAATAAATAAATAATGGCGACATATTCCCTTTAAGCTCCCCCTAGTGGTGACTGCGGACAGACAAAATATTATGTTTTAGATCTTTGTCTATGGGGGATTTGAAGCCTCTTAAAAAATGAAACTTCAGCCAATGTAAAGAAATATTAAGAAATTACCTACAAAGAATCTTATCCCTAACCAGAAATTATAGAATGGATTGTGATGTGTTTGTTACACAGTGAACCCGATGGTCCAATATGCCATGGCCGGAGAATATTTCTATGAGTATGGTCTTATCTGTCACGTGTTTTCTGCTTTTCCACTACATCGGTGAGTAAATATTAGAATTCTTGTCATTATTTGACATCATGTAGAGTATGGACACTGATCAGAGAGGGTCTGACCTCTAGGACCCAGAAGGATCCTGAGAATCCCAGGATCAGCCGGGTCCCAGAATTTGGACCCCCCACTGGCTACAAAGTTACGACAAGCTGTGCATGAGTTCTATAATGTTCATTATATCCTCTCGTTGCTGATTTTCCCCATATGAAAGAAGTAAATGGAGAAGACAGATAAGAGTCTGATCGTTGGGGATCGGATCATTTGGATTCCCTATGGTCAGAAGAAGGGGGACCTACAAGATCCCATGAGTGCTCCATGTGTTTACCTCCAGGACTCTGGCTCTGACTCTGTAGCATTGGTCATGCATGTGCACTACATGGAGCAATCCAGGGACATTGCAACTTTCTGATCTCCGGGTGTCCCCATCATTGGGCTTCCCATAGATCAGACATGTACCCCCTTATGGAATGGTCTATACAGTGGGAGACTCCTATAAGTGAGTCATCCAGGTCTTGTTGAGTTTGTACCACTTATGCCTTATAGACCCAAGCCTTATGGAGGGCAAGCAGAGAGAGAAGAGATTAGCCATACTGGACACCACAGGTAACGTCTTACCTAAATGCCTTTATGTTTACTGTGTTTAGAACTTTCCTCCTTTAAAGGAGACAATTTCTTTATCCCCATATTCACACAGAACTTCCAATACGTCCATATTATGAGGTTTGTTAAACGGTTGTCCCATTGTAAGCAGTTTGCAGGATGTCCCCCCTTCTGTGACCTCTATTGGTTGGCTATAAACTGTGTAACAATAAGTTTTACATTATCCTGCAGCGCCTCCAGAGGGGAGATAAGGTATTACACATTTCCTATTGTAACTCTTTGGCTATGTACGGTAGAGATAGATCAAATCCTTGATGGTGGGAAATGCTCTGTACAGTCACTGACTGCCATAGATAAGAGCTGAGGGATATGAATGAGGATCTCTCCTCTATTAACTAAACAGTATAGTAACCAGATTTACATATATATTTATATACCGTACATATATCCTTTAATTGCTTTTTATTATTTACCACTTTTTTCCAGAAATCCCTGCAGCCTCGGTTGATCTTTCTCAGTTCAATTTTACTGACTTAGTGAATGGCATGTTCAACATGGCCCTCAGAGGTAAGCGTGGCCCTAGGAGGTACCTAAGATATATATTATATTGCCTGGGGCTGTCACCCTATTGGAAACCAGAACCCTAAATACATTCAGAACCCATACCAGCCACCTAAATACATTATACCTCAGACCAGACCCCTAAAGATATTCAGACCCCAAACTGTAAGGGCAGTGACATTATGGGACTCTCTGCCACAGATTCCTTGGTACCTTTCTTGAGTGTAACAATATTACAGGCTATGGTTCTTATTAGGTATCGGTTGGATCCAGGAACTTCCTGACTTTCTACCTCATAGGGTTTTGTCTTCTGCTGGATCAATATTGGACATACAGTAGAATGGACGTTTCGGCTTCCCTATGCTACTACTGCTTTGCTCTTGGTGTTGACCACCAGACATCTTACAGACCAATGGCGCCCAATGGGATGAGCTGCAATATCAGACACAGTCCAAGGACAAGAGGGATGTAATTCAGATACATTGAAGTGGAACTTTTTTTTCTTATTCAGGACAACCACTAGCAAAGCATTCCTGGTAGTTTAGGTTACCTTCAGGAATTCATACATTATAGTGCGCCCCTGGTGGTCGGGGGTCTTGGTTCTTAATCTATTGTATCTACATTTTCCAGTCTGTAGGACTGTGCATGATAACTTTCAGACTGCTTTGATGAAATATATTTTGATAGAAGAAACTTTTACTGATCCTTCTTTCCTCGAGCAGCCGCCATCAGGGGAGAGTTGGTACAATACACATTAGCTGGTTGTCAGCCTCATCTATATTGTCAGGGTTGTCAGCAATAATGTAATGGGTATTGGCACTTGGAGTCACTTGTCTAGAGTAAAGGAGCAGTTTGAGTAACATCTCCATGGGTGTAAATAGGGTAAAGATGTTGTCCAGTTTCTTGATATTGATAACCGATCTTATGGACAGGTCATCAGTCTCATATCTGTGGGGAACTGACAGCCGGCACCTGCACCAAATATCTATTCACATCAGACACCAATGCCATATATACACAGTGGACCGGACTGGAAGCAGGCATCTCTGACCTAGACCAATATCATCCATCCATATCTACCTAGTGTCCAATGCTTATGGAAAGCTCAGATTTGACAATATTAATATGACAGCTTTGTCTACATCTCTTGGGTTGAGATTACATGGTCCATTTTTGTACCATCATCTTCTTTGCCATAACTTATCCTATAAACAGTCCGCTCTGCAGCTCTGGGCTCATTTGAGAGACATAATTCTGGTTGGTCCCATTTTTATTCCTGGAGCTCCATCTCTACAAGGAACCGTAGACTGTAAGTTATGGGAAGTCTGGAAGGCAACATTCAAGGCATTCCCTCTCATAGTCCTTGGATATGGTGTTAGAAATTTCCAAAAATAAAATTTTCCAATGGGATTTGGGTGCCTATGGCGGCCAGTGTAGGTCGAAGCTTCTGGACTCTACTGATGGATCTTCTGTAGGTTTTTATGACATGCCAGAAGACCACTTAGGGTTTCAATAATGACTACTTTGACATATCGTTATGAATCTCGTGGCTAGTATGTCATTACTAACTACTCATATTTGTTTTCCAGGGACCAAAAAGTTCTTCTCCTTCTTGAGTGTGACGTCGTACAGCTCATTTGCTTTCCATAAGGTTTCAATCCTTATTTACAATAGTAGGTTTCACTGAACCATTACATTCCAACTTTTACCATACGAGGATTCCAGCTACAAATAGTTAATAAATGTCCTTCACTTCTTTCCAGTTTCCAACCTCAAACATGTCGACTACCACAAATTTCCCATGAGGTACTGCTACTGTCTCAACAATAGGACCAATGACTTAACTGGTGAGTTGTTTTTGAGTTATGTTGCGGTTTTTGAGTATATACCAGGAGTATATTGAGCAATAAGACCCTTCTATAGACGTGTAAGAACCTTCTATAGATTTCCCATCCTTTTTGTAGCCAACAAATCACAACCAATCACAACCAAATTTGCAACAAAAAAAAGCTGCATTTCTGGAACGTTGGGCCTCAGCCCAAGACTGTTTTTGTAAGTTTTTGAAATATTGCACTAACCAGTGAAGCTATGGGATGGCTTGGGTTGAAACTTTGTAACTTTTTAGGTTTTCTCCTGTGGAACCCAGTAGACATGGTATCCACGATGGACACAAATTTGCCAATAACTTCTCCTTTACTTGAAGTGGCTCTTTCTGTAATTCCCATAGACTTCAATGGAAAGGGCCACACAAGGGCAAACACTTCTTAGTTGAAGGGTACTGAGAATGTGGCAGCCGTAGGTGACAACCCCAAAGGTAGAGTCCCTCACCTCTCCATGGCTTGTGTGTGGTGTTGCTCCATTGAAGTTATTGGAACTCAACTGGAAGACCTACTCATTTTTTTCTAATCCTGGACAACCCATTTAAGCTTGTGATGTATAGTGATAGCTATTCAATGTAAGGGGTTGTCTAGGAATGGCTGCAATGGTCACCTGGCACAAAAGGGTTGTCGATGCTCTAAACAGAAGACCGACCTGCTGCCACCGGAAGCGGAAGATTGTGGAGAGGTGAGTAATGGTCTTTTATGTTATCGGCCCCATCATCAGCAATGTTAGTTCTTAAAAAAATAACTTGGATCACAAGAAGTCCAGTTTTTGTAAAAAAAAAATAAAAAATCTATGGGTTGGAGTTTGTAGACTGGACCGGTCGAAAAGGGAGAAGTTGTGTATTCTAGTCCTGAAGCAAAAATGGGAATATAAGGAAGAAGAAACTAAACCTTATATGATGAAAACTGTCTTATATGATGTACAGTGGGGCAAAAAAGTATTTAGTCAGTCACCAATAGTGCAAGTTCCACCACTTAAGAAGATGAGAGGTGTCTGTAATTTACATCATAGGTAGACCTCAACTATGATAGACAAAATGAGAAAACAAATCCAGAAAATCACATTGTCTGATTTTGTAAGAATTTATTTGCAAATTATGGTGGAAAATAAGTATTTGGTCAGTAACAAAATTTCATCTCAATACTTTGTTATATATCCTTTGTTGGCAATGACAGAGGTCAAACGTTTTCTGTAAGTCTTCACAAGGTTGGCACACACTGTTGTTGGTATGTTGGCCCATTCCTCCATGCAGATCTCCTCTAGAGCAGTGATGTTTTGGGGCTGTCGCTTGGCAACACGGACTTTCAACTCCCTCCAAAGGTTTTCTATAGGGTTGAGATCTGGAGACTGGCTAGGCCACTCCAGGACCTTGAAATGCTTCTTACAAAGCCACTCCTTTGTTGCCCTGGCGGTGTGCTTTGGATCATTGTCATGTTGAAAGACCCAGCCACGTTTCATCTTCAATGCCCTTGCTGATGGAAGGAGGTTTGCACTCAAAATCTCACGATACATGGCCCCATTCATTCTTTCATGTACCTGGATCAGTCATCCTGGCCCCTTTGCAGAGAAACAGCCCCAAAGCATGATGTTTCCACCCCCATGCTTTACAGTAGGTATGGTGTTTGATGGATGCAACTCTGTATTCTTTTTCTTCCAAACACGTAAAGTTGTGTTTCTACCAAACAGTTCCACTTTGGTTTCATCAGACCATAGGACATTCTCCCAATACTCTTCTGGATCATCCAAATGCTCTCTAGCAAACTTCAGATGGGCCCGGACATGTACTGGCTATAGCAGGGGGACACGTCTGGCACTGCAGGATCTGAGTCCCTGGCGGCATAGTGTGTTACTGATGGTAGGCTTTGTTACATTGGTCCCAGCTCTCTGCAGTTCATTCACTAGGTCCCCCCGCGTGGTTCTGGGATTTTTGCTCACCGTTCTTGTGATCATTTTGACCCCACGGGGTGAGATTTTGCGTGGAGCACCAGATCGAGGGAGATTATCAGTGGTCTTGTATGTCTTACATTTTCTAATTATTGCTCCCACCGTTGATTTCTTCAATCCAAGCTGATTGCCTATTGCAGATTCAGTCTTCCCAGCCTGGTGCAGGGCTACAATTTTGTTTCTGGTGTCCTTTGACAGCTCTTTGGTCTTCACCATAGTGGAGTTTGGAGTCTGACTGTTTGAGGGTGTGCACAGGTGTCTTTTTATACTGATAACAAGTTTAAACAGGTGCCATTACTACAGGTAATGAGTGGAGGAAAGAGGAGACTCTTAAAGAAGAAGTTACAGGTCTGTGAGAGCCAGAAATCTTGATTGTTTGTAGGTGACCAAATACTTATTTTCCACCATAATTTGCAAATAAATTCTTACAAAATCAGACAATGTGATTTTCTGGATTTGTTTTCTCATTTTGTCTCTCATAGTTGAGGACTACCTATGATGTAAATTACAGACGCCTCTCATCTTTTTAAGTGGTGGAACTTGCACTATTGGTGACTGACTAAATACTTTTTTGCCCCACTGTATATATAATGTCTTCAAAAATATCCAAAAACAATTGATCACCTGAGCACATACCATACCGTATCCTTGGCTATTTCCAGATTACACAGTCTTACTCCTCGACATAGTTGGGAATTCCACCAGCTCTCTGAAGGAACTCTTCAAGTCCACGTCCATTGTCTCAGGTCAGTTGTTGCTTTATCGTGATAGAATATTATAAACCCCATGGGGACAGACATCGGGGCAATCTCCTGCCTTATATGGTGCACTGCATTAAAGGACTTGTCCTGTTTTTGGTTCTTGCAGACAATTTATTTAAAGGGATTCTACCATTAAAACCTTTTTTTTTTTTGTAGATAAGACGTCAGAATAGCCTTTAGAAAGGCTATTCGTCTCTTACCTTTAGATGTGATCTCCGCCGCACCGTTCCTTAGAAATACCAGTTTTTATCGGTATGCAAATTAGTTCTCTCGCAGCGGGCCCCAGCGCTGGAAATGCGATGGGGGCGTCCCACTTTTGCTCGAGAACAGGCCCCAGCGACGCCTCTATCTTCCGCTGGATCCTGGATTCTGCAATATCAGGTGGATATGTAATGAAATCTCATTCCCTTTGCTTGTTCTATATAAGGCAATGTGTGGCCTTTGCCTCAGGCGTCCGGTTCTGGGTCTGACCACAGTTTCTGCCCCCCTCACTATACATCTGTGTTCTGCATGTACATGGGACAGAGATATATTAGAAATATCCCTGTTGGCCAAAACTTTTAGCCAGTGATCAAAGGGGAGAGGTAGACTCTCTATTATCCCACCTTATTTGCTGACTCCAGTATAGTCTCAGTATTTAAAGGGGTTGTTCTCGACTACAGTGCTGATTGTTGCTACTTACTTAGCACAGCGCCGTACATTGTATAGTGGCTTTGTTTGGTATTGCACCTCAGTCTTATTAAAGGGGTTCTTCGGGTCCTGGTCCCTTGGATCGCTGATGACAGACCAAGGTTTTGGCAAAGTCATGACCCCTGTGTCATGTGATCCAAGGCAGCATTCAGCCCCCTGGCCCCCTCACAGTTAATTAGCTACCTGTGCTATGGGGGATGGCTGACTATAGTAAAGCCAGGCCCTATAGCACAGGTAACTAACAGTAAGATCATGGAGTATGGAGCGGAGCGACCATGTAGTGGAATCCATCATCGGCCATGCTCAGGGTTCAGGTGCCACTCCTTAGACAATCCCTTTAATTTCAACAGGACTGAGCTCTAGCATGGCCATGTGAACAACGCATATGATGTCACTGGTCTAAGATAAGGAAGTGAATCGCAATATCAACAGAAAACCCCTTTAAAGGAATAGGATCATAGCATAAATGGGGTTGTATCTGCAGACAGCACATCATAGATTGATACATTGTATCAATATAACTTGTCATTAATTGATTGACATCCTTACTCTGTCTAGGGGCGGTACTACTTACTATGGGTATGAACATGTGAGCTGTCAATCATTGAGTGACTCCGCCCACTGGACTCTTAAGCTCAGAATGAGCAATAAATAAATTCCTAAAAACTAAACCTAAAAACCTATCTATGGATCCGCTGTTGTACTCCAACTCTGTAACCGACGGCCTGCCCGTGGCCCTTTAAACAAGGCTGTTATTCGTTGACTATTTCGGAGAACTTTTTCTTCCTTCGTGCGACTTATTTATTACTTTTAGGAAATGTAATTGAGTCTGGAAATATGACCCGGGCCATGGCGGCGGCAGCGGCGAGGTTGTTTCTCCAGATTACTAAGGAATGCCTTGTTTCTTTCAGTAAGCCAAAGCAATGAGTCGGACTGCATATATTTCTGTGTGATGACAGGCAGAACAGGTAAATGAAATGTCATTACACAAATAAGAACCTGGAATTTTTTTTATTTTTTTTTTCGGATTATTCACCACGTTTTTTTTTTTTTTTTTATTAGGGAGAAATTTATCTGACTTGTGGGATTTGACACAGAAGCCTCCCGTCGTCAATCTCACCTTCCCCCCGAATCATTCCGCCACGCTGGGTAAGTAATACGTAGTGCGCATAAATAATGACTCTGGTTCTATCCAGGAGGACGGAGGGAAATAAACATGAAACATTTCAATCTCATAAATCCTGATAATGAAATTGCGCTGTGATAAATACGCCACATCGCGCCGCTAATAGGCCATTCGTCTCAATAAGTCCGTCTTCTTTTGTATCCCCAAATCCACTTCTATTTGTCAATCACTACATTGTGTCAGCCAGAAAACAACTCATTAAAGTTTCGGCCGATTTCGGATTTCATTTAACCCTTCCATCTCTCTCAATATCTGCACAATGGTGGGAAAGAGTGTAAAAAGTGCCGCCACATCTCATTGTTGAGACATAGAAGGTGAAGGGTATAGATTGTCCCCAAAATGATTAGCTGAGGGGATATCGTCACTCCATAGGGTGAGAACCACCATTTAGGTGGCCATGAGCGCTCCACTGTGCAAAGAAACATGGGAAGAATAGGCAAATCTGACTTCAATGGTGTAATTAGGAAGCCAGTGCCACAAGTATGCACACCAATAGAGGGTGCTGACTGAGAATGTGCAAGTCTGTCTTCCATGATGTAATTAGGAAGACAGAGTCTCAATCAAGCAAACCTATAGAGGGCGCTCCCTTTAACATCATGTCGACCTTCTCAGAGGCCTTTGTTTGCAATGATGTTGAGATTTTACCAGATACAGTCTTCTCAGTCACGGACAGCTGTTTCAATGTATTTGCATCTCATCAGCTTGGCACAGAGAGCACTGATCTGGCAGAGGTGAGAGGCTTAGACAGGGTTGAGGGGATTTAGGTGTGTGGAGTCTTATTAAGCCATGAGCGCTGCACTGTGCAAAGGAACATGGGAAGAATATGCAAATCTGACTTCCATGATGTAATTAGGATGCAATTTCATGGTGTAACTCTCCTTAGTTTTCTGGTGGGAGCTGTGCCGAGAGTACCGAAGATACTAAAATGAGCCCATTTGTTGCCCTAGACCAGAGGTCCCCAATGACTGAGCCATGGTCCAGTACTGGGTCATGGTTCACTTGGTACTGGGTCAGCCCAGTCATGGGGACCTCCATAGGCTACTAGGTGCAGCACACGAGCATCAGACGACACCTGGTTAGTGTCCATAGGGCCCATTTTTGAGAGTGATCTGCTGTTATTAACTGTGGGTGGGCACTATCACCATAATAGAGCTACCTGAGTGATGGTCCCCCCACCCTACTTCCACTTTATCAACGGAGCTTTCTCCATATCACTCCTAATTGAGTGAGGGTCCCCGCACCACCCATACTTTTATTAAAGGAGCTGTCCATACCACCATTAAGCTATGCATGATAGGGAGAGATCTTCCTTAGTAAAGCATAGGGAAATGTATAAATGGAATCAATAAATATTCACTTTATTGTGATTTCTTATGAGCCACCCAATCGTCCTAAGCCTGCCATGCCAACAAAATTTGGGAAGGTTGACTTTCATGAAAGCTGTCCTTGGTACAAAGGCTGGGGGCCTGTGTATCTCCTATAGCCAAATCCCGGGGTAGAGTCTACGGGCTCTTCAAGACAATCTTTCACCATCAACTCCAACTCTTTGCATTTTTCGATAGCAGTTTGTTTGGAATCTCCAGTCCCCAGTGTTCCTGAGCAATCGGTACGCTGTAGTCTTGTTACTCAGTAGTCTATCCTTTTGTTCTCTAATTTACCCATCAGATATAGAAACCATTCTGCCCAACCTGATAACATCTGTGGAAAATACAGAATTTATTAAGAGCGTGCCGACGGAGCTGTGGACGCAGAGAAGTAAGTGCACCCCTATGGTCTGTAATTCAAAGAGTTTCCATTCAGCTGTTTTTGATGTTCGTAGAACTTTCGATCCCCTAACGTTCCATTATACTCACGTACCTTGTATTGTACAGGTTTATGCAGATATATGTAGCCAAGCCTGAGCCAAGGATTTCGGCTAGATAAAGCTGTAATAAATTGTACTTTCTTTGCTCATCTTCTCCCCACAACCAGCCCAAATTTGCTTGTGTTTCACCAGTCCCATAATTTTGCCTGTGCTTAATGCATAAAATTGGGTATACACATTCCAACAAATTAACTTCAACCAAGGATTAAATTCTAAATTTACGGCAATTTTTTACAAACACCAATTTTTTGTTGTATGTTTGGGGATTTGTATAAAGTCTTGGACTACCGGGTAACAATTGTCTTTTCTAAACTTTAGTGTTGTATGTAACTATATACTGAATGTATCTTCCAGCCTCTACAAGTTCCCCGGCACATGAAGGCCTTCTTGGTAGCCGAGCAGTTACAAGTCAAGAGGCAAGTCACGGACATGTTGACCTTAGGCAAACAAGAGACAAAACTTTTGGAGTGTCCGAAACCTCGGTGAGAAGGCAAAGTAAATCTTTTATGACCACAGAAGAAAATCTTCTGAAAGTTCAGAATGTTCTTCCAACCTTGTTCCCACCACTCATCCACGGAGTTGCCTCAAAAGAAAATAAAGTTGTCCCGACCAAATCCCCTTTCTTGGTAGACACCATTGCACAAAAAGCTCAATTCCAACCTTCCGACAAACTACCTTTGCTTCCACAAAACACTCTAAAGGATCATAGCGTCATGTTTTTGAGTCATAAAGCTCAAGACGGGTCTTCACTGAAGATACCAGGATGGACAACAATGGCTGCCTTGGAAATGTTGCAAAGACCGTACACAATAATGCCGTTATGGATGGGACCCAGCCTACAAAATAATATGTTTGTCACTACAAGGATGACCATGGCTAATGGACAGGTTGATCCTACACAAGCAGGTCCTTCAAGAAAAGCATCATCTATGAATATACTTCCTGGGAGTATAGACACAAGGCATACAATGGTGTCCACCTGGCTTCAGATAACTTCTCCATCACATCGAAGAACCTCCTTGGAGATGCCGCCACTGCAGGCAGATAGTCAGGTCTATGATCAACAAAGAGGAGCTACTACAAAGAGTCTGCCGCATGTGACAAATGGCAAAAAACATCCAGTTCCTCCAGTCACTCTTCCTTTGTTGCGTAAGTAGCATTTTTGAATATTATCATGTTTAGGGAATATTAACAGTACAATGTCTAGGCCACCGCCTAAGACCTGAGAAGACTCCATAAATAGATCAAGATGGCAGAAGACTAATATAGCAACTATAAATAAGGATTGACCAAGAGGCATTAGCTGCCAGAATGATAACATGGGTGACCTATCCTTAGAATACTTTATTAATATCAGATTGGTGGGGTCCCCTGCCCAGCAGTACCACCAAAATTTAGAACAGACAGCATTTGAGCTAGAACTGCTGTTACCAAGCACAGTTTCATAAATATTATAGCAGCTGTGCTCTACTGAATAGGACTGAGCTGCAAACAGGCCACGTAACCTATAAACATGGCCACTAACTGGTGAAGATCACCTATGTTGGACCTCCACTGATCCTAAGGATGTGGATGACTTCAGCTCCGAAGCACAATACAAGATATAACTCGGGATCAGTACAGGATAAGTAATGTAATGTATGTACACAGTGACTGCACCAGCAGAATAGTGAGCACAGCTCTGGAGTATAATACAGGATAAGTAATGCAATGTATGTACACAGTGACTGCACCAGCAGAATAGTGAGCGCAGCTCTGGAGTATAATACAGGATAAGTAATGTAATGTATGTACACAGTGACTGCACCAGCAGAATAGTGAGCACAGCTCTGGAGTATAATACAGGATAAGTAATGTAATGTATGTACACAGTGACTGCACCAGCAGAATAGTGAGCGCAGCTCTGGAGTATAATACAGGATAAGTAATGTAATGTATGTACACAGTGACTGTACCAGCAGAATAGTGAGCGCAGCTCTGGAGTATAATACAGGATAAGTAATGTAATGTATGTACACAGTGACTGCACCAGCAGAATAGTGAGCGCAGCTCTGGAGCATAATACAGGATAAGTAATGTATTGTATGTACACAGTGACTGCACCAGCAGAATAGTGAGCGCAGCTCTGGAGTATAATACAGGATAAGTAATGTAATGTATGTACACAGTGACTGTACCAGCAGAATAGTGAGCGCAGCTCTGGAGTATAATACAGGATAAGTAATGTAATGTATGTACACAGTGACTCTACCAGCAGAATAGTGAGCACAGCTCTGGAGTATAATACAGGATAAGTAATGTAATGTATGTACACTGACTGCACCAGCAGAATAGTGAGCGCAGCTCTGGAGTATAATACAGGATAAGTAATGTAATGTATGTACACAGTGACTCTGCCAGCAGAATAGTGAGTACAGCTCTGGAGTATAATACAGGATAAGTAATGTAATGTATGTACACTGACTGCACCAGCAGAATAGTGAGCGCAGCTCTGGAGTATAATACAGGATAAGTAATGTAATGTATGTACACAGTGACTGTACCAGCAGAATAGTGAGCGCAGCTCTGGAGTATAATACAGAATAAGTAATGTAATGTATGTACACAGTGACTGTACCAGCAGAATAGTGAGCGCAGCTCTGGGGTATGATACAGGATAAGTAATGTAATGTATGTACACAGTGATTGTACCAGCAGAATAGTGAGCGCAGCTCTGGGGTATGATACAGGATAAGTAATGTAATGTATGTACACAGTGACTGTACCAGCAGAATAGTGAGCGCAGCTCTGGAATATAATACAGGATAAGTAATGTAATGTATGTACACAGTGATTGTACCAGCAGAATAGTGAGCGCAGCTCTGGAGTATAATACAGGATAAGTAATGTAATGTATGTACACAGTGACTGCACCAGCAGAATAGTGAGCACAGCTCTGGAGTATAATACAGGATAAGTAATGTAATGTATGTACACAGTGACTCTACCAGCAGAATAGTGAGCACAGCTCTGGAGTATAATACAGGATAAGTAATGTAATGTATGTACACTGACTGCACCAGCAGAATAGTGAGCGCAGCTCTGAAGTATAATACAGGATAAGTAATGTAATGTATGTACACAGTGACTCTACCAGCAGAATAGTGAGCACAGCTCTGGAGTATAATACAGGATAAGTAATGTAATGTATGTACACTGACTGCACCAGCAGAATAGTGAGCGCAGCTCTGGAGTATAATACAGGATAAGTAATGTAATGTATGTACACAGTGACTGTACCAGCAGAATAGTGAGCGCAGCTCTGGAGTATAATACAGAATAAGTAATGTAATGTATGTACACAGTGATTGTACCAGCAGAATAGTGAGCGCAGCTCTGGGGTATGATACAGGATAAGTAATGTAATGTATGTACACAGTGACTGTACCAGCAGAATAGTGAGCGCAGCTCTGGAATATAATACAGGATAAGTAATGTAATGTATGTACACAGTGACTGTACCAGCAGAATAGTGAGCGCAGCTCTGGGGTATGATACAGGATAAGTAATGTAATGTATGTACACAGTGACTGTACCAGCAGAATAGTGAGCACAGCTCTGGAATATAATACAGGATAAGTAATGTAATGTATGTACACAGTGATTGTACCAGCAGAATAGTGAGCGCAGCTCTGGAGTATAATACAGGATAAGTAATGTAATGTATGTACACAGTGACTGTAACAGCAGAATAGTGAGCGCAGCTCTGGAGTATAATACAGGATAAGTAATGTGATGTATGTACACAGTAACTGTACCAGCAGAATAGTGAGTGCAGCTCTGGAGTATAATACAGGATAAGTAATGTATGTACACAGTGACTGTACCAGCAGAATAGTGAGTGCAGCTCTGGAGTATAATACAGGATAAGTAATGTAATGTATGTACACAGTGACTGTACCAGCAGAATAGTGAGTGCAGCTCTGGAGTATAATACAGGATAAGTAATGTAATGTATGTACACAGTGACTGCACCAGCAGAATAGTGAGCGCAGCTCTGGAGTATAATACAGGATAAGTAATGTAATGTATGTACACAGTGACTGTATCAGCAGAATAGTGAGCGCAGCTCTGGAGTATAATACAGGATAAGTAATGTAATGTATGTACACAGTGACTGTATCAGCAGAATAGTGAGCGCAGCTCTGGAGTATAATACAGGATAAGTAATGTAATGTATGTACACAGTGACTATACCAGCAGAATAGTGAGCGCAGCTCTGGAGTTTAATATGGAAATATTTCAGAATACAGTGCAGGATATAAGAAATAAAATATATGTACACAGTGAGATTCTCCAAATTGATATTGTACCATTCTCTACAGTCTGCTTTGCTTCTCCCCACAGAGGTTCTGATTCCACAAATTAAGCCAACTGTTGATAGTCCAAGAATATCTGTCAATGCCTACACAAAGTCAAGTAAGTTCATTTGCTTTATGCTTATACAGCCACCTGTTTGTTTTATCGGTGTCCTGTGAACCCTTCTTGGCCATAGAATTTTGCCAGCAGACCTCTTACATATGCAGAGAGAAACGATTTGGATTTTCCTATTGCTCTAAAAGATGACAATGAGAAGAGATGTGCAGATTATTATTATTATTTTTATTATTATTTATAATAACTCATTAACATTACGAGTGATGACTTATTTTAAAAGAAGCCGTGTGGGGTTCCCCTCATTTTTAAAAGCCAACTAGTAGCAACAAGCAGGCACATCTTAGAATTACCAGGGTGGTACGGCTCAGGTTGTTGGTCTTTTCTAGCCTGCTAACACCAGCCTGCAGCCATCTCATTACTTCAGATGGTCATGTCCTGGCTGCTGCCTGATTTTTCCTGGTACCCCTGATGGAGGTGGTGAATGATGGAGTAATAATAAGGGCCTAGTGTTGATCTTTTTACTGGTTAACACTAAATCCCACTGTAGAAATGGATGCTGGCAATCAGACAGAAGCCATTACTAATTGCTAATGAGATATATAAAAAAAAATAGAAACACAGAAAAGTGTCCTATATGAAAATATATAATATTTAATAGAAATTTCAGGTCAATAACCTCAGTTTTTATTGGGTGTATTATAACACAGGCACAGACCTGTAGAGTATAATACAGCAAGACTCAGTTCCTCCCTCCCACTGTGGTCGCTAATTTGCCTTTACTGCTGTTACCCTGGTACCAATAATTTTTTTAAAAAAAATAAAAATGTCAAAAAGTGGGGATTTTTTTTTTCAATTAAAAATTGTATTGTATCTGGGTTTTTTAATACTTTATTACAGCCTTTGTTCCGAACTCTGTCTGATTGACAGTGTCCATTACTAAAGTAGTGTAACCTCTCATTACTACCCTGGTACCCACCACCACCAGAAGTACCAGGATGACATAGTAGATGCTTGTACTGGACAATCTGAAGTGATGACGTCTGATGGGCTGGTATTGTTAGACTTGGAAGTCTGTGCAATGCCTACTGCTTGTTGCATTTGGCTAGTTATGAAAAATGGGAAGATTCAAATCTTTTTTATAAACCAATAAATAATTAAAACAAAACATGTGTGCATAGTCTAGCCATTCTTTATAACCAGCCAGTTACATCACGCACCTACAGCAGGACTCATTCAGGAGTCCCTGCACTAGGAAATGATCATTTACTAACTGGCTAAACCAGGGCGGATGAGCAGGAGATTATGAGCAATTCAGATGAATCGCTGGGCAGGTCCTGCATTTACAACAGGCACTATCTGGCTATTCATTTGAATAGCACAAGTTAGTGACATCTGTATTGAGGGTTCCCTGGTGTTACAAAAGATGGAGATTGCACGACTGTTCATAGGTTTGATGTAATATCGAAGTTTAACATTGCATCAATGGATGCAATGTTAGACACAATGTCCTCTCTTCCTGTACAAATCTTTTACATACCTTGATAAGTGATTGTTCTTTCATGTTAACTTCATTCCATATCCTCCAGTAGTAGGGGTAGATAAAAGTTGTCTATGATTTTTGGTAATTAGGGTCATGTGGCCCTAACCACCCAATGTATTTAGAAACCAAATATCCAAATTGGTAAACTTGAGTTTTTAAAATGTTTTCCGCTTAATGTTAGAACTTTCTCATCGTAACTTACAGAAGCAAAATATTAATATCAACATATTTGAAGACTGGTCCCCCGGCTAATGTGAATTATGTGTTTGCCTTGTGTTTTTTTGTGATACGACTAAATGTTTGACACATAAAGGAGATAAGAGGAGCCTTGGCCTTTCCACTGAAATAATTGTCTGATTACCGTGACCTGGCCTTTATGGAAAAATCCTGGCAATGTGTTACCGCTCTCAGTGACCTTTCCTATCCAGCCTTACAAATACCTGCACATCATCTCGGGGCGTGGAGAGAAATGTTACCGCGATTTGATAACATATTTTATAGTCTTTTATATATACAATTTTTATTTTTTCAAAAACTCATTTCCATCCAAGCTTCGAGAGCAAAGTGATTAAATTGGGGAAGGGGGAGGGGGGGAGGTGATGATTTACTCCGCTATCTCACCCGTCGTAGGATTCACAAAGGCAACATTTATTCTCGCGCAAAGCAGAAAAAAGAGACAAAGCGTTGTCTGTCAGCAGAAGGGCTTGATGTATAATACCGCCATAGGATCGCGAGGCGATATTAAGTTGTCAAAATCAAACATTTAAGATGGATTTCAACAGGTTATAATTAAGCCCACCGAGAACCGCGCAACCTTCCGTATCACATAACATGTAGTTTTAGGAAACGTGAAGAGCGTCAAGCAAGAAAAAGAGCGGAATAATAGACCTGAGCTTGTAATATCTATTTTTAAGTTCTGGTTTTGAATTTTTTTTTTTCAAACCTAATATTCGCAAAATAAAAAGATTATTATTTCTATCGCTAATATTAGATAATTTTATAGCTGGAACATAAAAGACCAAATTTTTTGAAAAATAATTTAAGATGTTTTATTCTACTCATGTCATATATTTCATGTTTTATCATTTCAAAAATTTTTGAATATTTTTTAACTTGGAGTTTCTTTCTGTACGAAATTTAGCACATGAGATTCCGACGGTTAGAGTTACCAATTTATTTTTTGGTCTTCTGTGGGATGGGACCCGTGTGTCAGTATGTCGTTTTTGGGACCCTTAAGGGGGCATTCGCACGGAGGAAGTTGGCGCCGATTTCAGCACGATAACTCGCATTAGAATCAGCGCTGTGAAAAAAGACTCCCATTGACTTCAAACGAAACCCGTTGAGGGTTCTTTTTTTCAGCGCTGATTCTGAAGTTAATGTGCCAGAACCAGCGCCAAGTTCCTCCATGTGAAGGTACCCTAAGGTGTCTCGGTG
This sequence comes from Leptodactylus fuscus, assembly GCF_031893055.1. NCBI lineage: Eukaryota > Metazoa > Chordata > Amphibia > Anura > Leptodactylidae > Leptodactylus > Leptodactylus fuscus. The sequence continues at coordinate 15,853,766 of NC_134268.1, forward strand.
TCTTTGCTTTGAGACCTCAGATTGTCATCATTCCTGGAATCCCATATGAAAATGTTTTTGAGATTTTTGGGAACCCACGTGTCAGTGTTTTATTGTCCTCAGTGATCGTTGGTGGCGCAGTTATTATCGTGCAGCCTTGTGGTTCTTGGGTTTGATTCTGATCTAGGACAAAATCTGCATGAAATTTATACCTGCTCCTTATGCATTTTTTCTGGATACACATACCAAATACGGGTTGTTTAGGTGTTGATCTTAATAGTCTATATTTAGGATAGGTCATCAGTATCAGATAAGTGATGGTTTGAGACTTGGCACCTCCACTAATCAGCTGCTTTCAGCTCTGCAGATCCAGTGACCCAACTGCTGATCAGCTTTGCCGATCCAGTGGCCCAACTGCTGTTCAACTCTGCCGATCCAGTGGCCCAACTGCTGATCAGCTCTGCCAATCCAGTGGCCCAACTGCTGATCAGCTCTGCAGATCCAGTGGCCCAACTGCTGATCAGCTCTGCAGATCCAGTGGCCTAACTGCTGATCAGCTCTGCAGATCCAGTGGCCCAACTGCTGATCAGCTCTGCCGATCCAGTGGCCCAACTGCTGATCAACTCTGCAGATCCAGTGGCCCAACCGCTGATCCAGTGGCCCAACTGCTGATCGGCTCTGCCGATCCAGTGGCCCAACTGCTGATCAGCTCTGCCGATCCAGTGGCCCAACTGCTGTTCAACTCTGCAGATCCAGTGGCCCAACTGCTGATCCAGTGGTCCAACTGCTGATCAGCTCTGCCGATCCAGTGGCCCAACTGCTGCCAGGTTTTGGAACTTTACTGATACCAATAGCATAGCTAGCAATATCAACTCTTGGACAACGCCTTTAATTGGCCCTCATGTACATAAGGCAAGGAATTTGGATTGTTAACATCACTATGAACAGATACCAATGGGATGTGTCCGTGCGGCAGCGTAGAGTACATTGGCGCTATATATGGAACAAACATAATACAAGTAATCTCACCATTTTAGGTTAAATGCATATGAATGATTATACAGATATTGGTATTTGCTTGTCTTAATAATCTGCCCCTCAATCGGTGAGCTGTGTCTTTTTTAGGATGTCGGCAAACAAAACTAGAGGCGACTCCTCCGTCCATTCCATCTGTGGTTCCTAAAGTAACCTCTTGCGTGATGGAACTCTGTAGATTTTACCAACAATGTCTCTGTACTAATCGAGAACAGTATTCAAGACACAAGAAGCAGAGGTATAGAAACCGTCTTATGTCCTCCTACACTGCTATGTCAGGGTCAAGGGCCGCCATATGGGACAACGTTCTCCTACTCCTATGATGCTCTATAGGGCCATACAGATTTCGTCTAAATTTAACAGTCCTACAAATCAACTTCATTCTGTTACCATATAATTTGAAGTCAATCAAACATTAGAAAAGAAAATATTATTAATTTAAAATTTTTAAAAAATTTTTTAAAAATTTTTTATTTAAACTTTCCACGTTGCAAAAAAAAAAAAAAAAAAATCTGCACCTGAGAACAAAAAACAGGTGCAGGATCAGCTTGTGCTGGGTACATTGGGGGCAGGGGCAGCTGTTGGGTTACGGTCTTTAGAGAACAGGTTTATATAAAGCTGGAGGCTGAAAAAACTGGATCATACCATTAAGAATAGAGGCTAGAATCAACTCAGCTCCTCCTCCCACACCTCCACACGGTCACCTCCACTTGTCACAGAGCATGCTCACTACAGTCTCCAAGTAATGTAAGTCAATAAATCAAATTTTTTGTGTGTATTAGTATAAATGTGAACATAGAAGAAAAATATTAGGTGAGATTTTTTTTAACCTATCAATAGATGGTTTATTCATTGCTATGGGAGTTGCAGGAAAAAATCCACAGATGGACTGCAAATATGGCAGCTGTTCAGGATCTGAGCCGGGACCTTGGTCACGGGGTCTCATCGCAGTGGGTATTAGCCACTTGTCGCCAGAGACATTTTTTGGTTTTTGTTTTTCGATTCTCCACTTTCCAAAAAAACATAACTTTTTTTTATTTTTCTGTTTACAGAGTTAGTTGGAGTCTAATTTTTGCATGACAAATTGTACTTCGTAATGTTACCCTATATTATTCCATACAATGCACCCAGAAGTTGGAAAAAATTTCAGTATGGGGTGAAAATTCTGAATTCGTGTGAGTTTGTTACGGGCCTTGTTTTTACAGTGTTCACTGAGCAACCAAACTTATAGGTTACCTGTATTCTATGGGTTGTTATGATTCTGGGGATAACAAATTTATAGGATTTTTTTTTATATGTTAACCCCTTAAAAAATTTCTGAACTTTGCAACTTTGCCATATTTTAAAATCCATAACTATATATATATATATATATATATATATATATATATATATATATATATATATATAGCGTTCACCATATGGAAAAAATATTTTCAGAACTTTGTAGACCAGATTATTTTGGACAAAGGGATACCTTATTTGTATGTTTTTAACTTTATTTACTTTTATATGTGTTTTAGGGAAAGGGGTGGGAGATTTGAATTTTTATTACTTTTTAATTTTTTTTAAATATTTTTTTTAACTTTTTTTTAATTGTATTTTTTATACACTCCAGGGGTCTTGAACCAAAAGTGTAGTTTAGTAACACAGTGACAAGCCTGGGGGTCTTCAATAGGCTCCCAACTGTCACTACAATGGATCCACCCCAAAATGGCAGCCCATGCTCCGCCAGGAAAATGATGTCTGTATTTAAACACCCGGCGCAGGGCTAAACCTTTACTTACCTCGATTAAATGTGACCAAAGCATCTGATCACCAGCAAACTTCTAAAATCTCCATCCAGAGGTAAAATCCAGGAGAAGAGATCTTCTTCTATGACAGCTGGGAGACTATTGAAGGCTGCCAGGCTTTTCATTACTATACTGCCTGCAATACAAGTGAATGGATTTCTCAGTATACTGTATAAGGAAAAATATCTTTGTACCGTGTTAGCCAGTGGATATGAAATATAAAAAAAAAAATTAAAAAATTTGAGGAGTCTTCAGTAGTTGATAGCTTTATTAATGGCTAACTAAAAATGATGACATATTGCGAGCTTTCGGGATAACTAAAATGAAAAATAATGAAAAACAATTTAACATGTATTAAAAAAGTAAAAAATATATAAAATCTCAAATCATCTATCTTTCTTTAGATCACAAATTAAAAATTCAAACAAACATATACACAAACATTGGGACCAACACATTCTAAATTGCCAAACATATAAAAATATTTATTGCATATGACGAATGTGTAGTGGGAAAAAAAAATCAAAAATCAAAAAGTGAGACAACTCCCAAAATAGTATACCCACAACAAAAGATTTCTTGCATAGCTTCCTATACAGAAATATAAAAATGTTCCAAGTGTCGAAATAACATAACATTTTGGCTGAATACTGAAAAACAAAACGCTTAAGAAAATGACGCTAAAATTTTTTGAAAGCTTTTTTTGTTAAAGCTTTCCAATACATACTGGACATTAAATGAAGTACAATTCATCCCACAAAAAAATAAGTCCCCAAACAGCTCTGTGAATGGAAAAAAAATATATATTTATGTATTTTCGAAAGTTTGGTGTTAAAAACAAACAAAAAAAATGTCTGCAGCAGGAATCCCTCATTCTGAAGTTAAAGGGGTATTCCCATGTCACTCGCTCACCAGCTTTCCAGCTGTAAATGCAGTTGTCTTCCTGGTTTTCTGCTTTAATTAGTGAGCGGGGTTTCATATGCAAAGCCAGCAGAGATAAAGAGCTCAGAAATACAAGCTGGCTCCCGAGCACTCAGCTCCCCCTCCCCTATCTGAGAGCAGGGAGCTATGTTACTTGTTCTGGGCACAGAGATAAAGAGCTCAGAAATACAAGCACGGGCCACTCAGCTCCCCCTCCCCTATCTGAGAGTAGGGAGCTACATCACTTGTCCTGGGCAGAGAGATAAAGAGCTCAGAAATACAAGCATGGAGCACTCAGCTCCCCCTCATCTCTGGAAGCAGGGAGCTACATCACTTGTCTTGGCTGAGGAGATAAGACCATGCCCAGGTCCGTGGTTATGGAAACGCAGTGTAAACAAAGAAGTGAATAAATTAAGATGGCGGCCAAACAAAGCAGTTTTGATAAAGCAATGTGTTTAGGAAAAGTCTTAAATCTACATAAACTAGCAGTAGAGATAGGATCCTTGAGATGGGGCAACCCCTTTAAGCAACCAGTTGAAACTTGGGTAGATGTCTTGACATCTGCTTAGTGCCAACTGTGACACGACCACTGTGTGTAAGTTATCGAGGGCATTGCTATGACCTTAAAAGTGATCTCAACAATAGTAAGTACCCACCTAGTGTGTCCCAAAGTAATTATATCAACCAAAGTGCCTTCAATTGTAATGGTACAACGGTACAAAAAACTGTGCCAAGTATAGCGCCTTTATAGTTCACCCATCACCGATCGTGTCCACATATTGCCCCAATATAATTATGCCAAAACAAAGGTTTCCCATGGGGTGGAGCTAAGCAGTGCCCTTTCTATGATGCCTACGTGTTCCTAGTAGAGCAAATGGAGATATTTTGCATTGGTGAGACAACCCCTTAAGGCTAAAGCCCCACGGGACGTCCGGCAGCAATAAAGTGCCTCGGTGAAAACTGCAGCGGGAATGCATTGCGGTTCCTCCTGCCCCACTTTAATCAGAAAGTTCACTGAGTTTTCCTCTGGGTGTGGGATTAGCTAGAATCCCCTCCACTTTTTATTCCCTTTATTTGTAAATGCAGAAAAAAATAATAAAACCAAAATAAATCTGATATCACCGTAACCGTAATGATGCCCGGACATACCTGCTATGTCATTTATACTGCAGAGTGGACCCTGTAAAAGCAAAATGCAAAAAATTATGGAATGGAATTGTGGGTATTTTTCACACGGACCCCCCAAAACATTAATGAAAGCAAAACATTATATGTACCCCATAATAGTGCAAAAAGAAAGTACAACTCATCATGCAAACAATAAGCCCCCACATGGCTACGTGGACAGAAAAATAAAAAAAAAGTTTTGAATTGTGGAAAGTGGAGAAGGAAAATATGAAAAAAGTCACCGAGTACAAACTGCCCTGCATCATGAAAGGGTTAAGAGAATGAAGCAATTGCAGGTTTTTGCCACTTACACTCCATTCTGGGGTTTTGTTTTGTTTTTGTTTTTTTTGTTTTTTTTAATTTTTTGGAATTTTGGGAAGCCAAAAAACCCCCAAAATGCAAATATTGAAAATGGTTGCAAAGGGTAAAAAGGAAGGAGCTTGAGGTATTCGGTTTTGTAATATTTCAGTCTGCCAGGACTCATAGAGGAAGCCGGGAGTCCGGTATAGAATAAGCCTAGGAGTCCTCTACTCTGCAACAATGAACATAGTCAGGGACAGATCAGCAAATATATAAACTTATACAGATATACAGTTACTATAAAATACACAAAAACACAACGTAAGAACTCACAATATAGAAGAGAATTAGAAAAGATAAAACTCATTCTAGTATCCCAGATGGAGGAATATTTTTCAATTTTTTTTCTCAACGATCTTTACTGAATGTTAGAAAGCTGCTACAAAATGTCTCATAAATCTTATACTATTTACTGAATCTCCAGGCAATGTATACAGTTCTATTCCTGGTACCTGAAAAATGCCACTTACATCTGTGAAAAACTACAACGAAAACCCCTAAGACACAGTGAGTATTTATTATTTATTATTTTATTTGATCTCAGGGCTGAGAATCAGTAATCAGGTGAAGATAATAGATAGATAGGAGATAGATAGATAGATAGATAGATAGATAGATAGGAGATAGATAGGAGATAGATAGATAGATAGATAGATAGATAGATAGATAGATAGAAGATAGATAGATAGATAGATAGATAGATAGGAGATAGATAGATAGAAAGATAGATAGATAGGAGATAGATAGATAGATAGATAGATAGATAGATAGATAGATAGATGGGAGATAGATAGGAGATAGATAGATAGGAGATAGATATATATATAGATAGATAGATAGATAGATAGATAGATAGGAGATAGATAGATAGATAGATAGATAGATAGATAGATAGATAGGAGATAGATATATAGGAGATAGATAGGAGATAGATAGATAGATAGATAGATAGATAGATAGATAGATAGAAGATAGATAGATAGATAGATAGATAGATAGATAGTTAGATAGATAGATAGATAGAAGATAGATAGATAGATAGATAGATAGATAGAAGATAGATAGATAGATAGATAGATAGATAGGAGATAGATAGATAGATAGATAGATAGATAGATAGGAGATAGATATATAGATAGATAGGAGATGGATAGATAGATAGATAGATAGATAGATAGATAGATAGATAGATAGGAGATAGATAGATAGATAGATAGATAGGAGATAGATAGATAGATAGATAGATAGGAGATAGATAGATAGATAGATAGATAGATAGATAGATAGGAGATAGATAGATAGATAGATAGATAGATAGGAGATAGATAGGAGATAGATAGATAGATAGATAGATAGATAGATAGATAGATAGATAGGAGATAGATAGATAGATAGATAGATAGATAGATAGGAGATAGATAGATAGATAGATAGATAGATAGATAGATAGATAGATGGGAGATAGATAGGAGATAGATAGATAGATAGATAGATAGATAGATAGATAGATAGATAGATAGATAGGAGATAGATAGATAGATAGATAGATAGATAGGAGATGGATAGATAGATAGATAGATAGGAGATAGATAGATAGATAGATAGATAGATAGATAGATAGATAGGAGATAGATAGATAGATAGGCGATAGATAGATAGATGATTGATAGATAGATAGATAGATAGATGATAGATAGATAGATAGATAGATAGGCGATAGATAGATAGATAGATAGATAGATAGATGATAGATAGATAGATAGATAGATAGATGATGGATAGATAGATAGATAGATAGATAGATAGATAGATAGATAGATAGGAGATAGATAGATAGATAGATAGATAGATAGATGATAGATAGATAGATAGATAGATAGATAGGAGATAGATAGATAGATAGATAGATAGATAGATAGATAGATAATGGATAGATAGCTAGATAGATAGATAGATAGATAGATAGATAGATAGGAGATAGATAGATAGATAGATAGATAGATAGATAGGAGATAGATAGATGATTGATAGATAGATAGATGATAGATAGATAGATAGATAGATAGATAGATAGATAGATAGGAGATAGATAGATAGATAGATAGATAGGAGATGGATAGATAGACAGATAGATAGATAGATAGATAGATAGGAGATAGATAGATAGATAGATAGGAGATAGATAGATAGATAGATAGATAGATAGATAGATAGATGGGAGATAGATAGGAGATAGATAGATAGGAGATAGATATATATATAGATAGATAGATAGATAGATAGATAGATAGGAGATAGATAGATAGATAGATAGATAGATAGATAGATAGATAGATAGGAGATAGATATATAGGAGATAGATAGGAGATAGATAGATAGATAGATAGATAGATAGATAGATAGAAGATAGATAGATAGATAGATAGATAGATAGATAGATAGTTAGATAGATAGATAGATAGAAGATAGATAGATAGATAGATAGATAGAAGATAGATAGATAGATAGATAGATAGATAGATAGATAGATAGGAGATAGATAGATAGATAGATAGATAGATAGATAGGAGATAGATATATAGATAGATAGGAGATGGATAGATAGATAGATAGATAGATAGATAGATAGATAGGAGATAGATAGATAGATAGATAGATAGATAGATAGGAGATAGATAGATAGATAGATAGATAGGAGATAGATAGATAGATAGATAGATAGATAGATAGATAGATAGATAGGAGATAGATAGATAGATAGATAGATAGGAGATAGATAGGAGATAGATAGATAGATAGATAGATAGATAGGAGATAGATAGATAGATAGATAGATAGATAGATAGATAGATAGATAGGAGATAGATAGATAGATAGATAGATAGATGGGAGATAGATAGGAGATAGATAGATAGATAGATAGATAGATAGATAGGAGATAGATAGATAGATAGATAGATAGATAGATAGATAGATAGATAGGAGATGGATAGATAGATAGATAGATAGGAGATAGATAGATAGATAGATAGATAGATAGATAGGAGATAGATAGATAGATAGGCGATAGATAGATAGATGATTGATAGATAGATAGATAGATAGATAGATGATAGATAGATAGATAGATAGATAGATAGGCGATAGATAGATAGATAGATAGATAGATAGATAGATAGATAGATAGATGATAGATAGATAGATAGATAGATGATGGATAGATAGATAGATAGATAGATAGATAGATAGATAGATAGGAGATAGATAGATAGATAGATAGATAGATGATAGATAGATAGATAGATAGATAGATAGATAGGAGATAGATAGATAGATAGATAGATAGATAATGGATAGATAGCTAGATAGATAGATAGATAGATAGATAGATAGATAGGAGATAGATAGATAGATAGATAGATAGATAGATAGATAGATAGATAGGAGATAGATAGATGATTGATAGATAGATAGATGATAGATAGATAGATAGATAGATAGATAGATAGGAGAATGTAATATTCCAGTATAGAATTCTGAGCTTTACACCACAGCTGGGTCTTGCCCTGAGAATATTCCTCTGATATATCATCATCTGGTACCTACAATCTATATGATAGAGGTTTTCTATAACATCGCTTCTAGTTCAGTGCTACCCGGCTCGTACAGTGTCAGGAGTTCTGGAGATGTGAGACCCCTCGGCCCCCTCCAGCATGCTACAGTAACTCCACTAATGAACTCGCTCCATTTCCTCTCCATGCTTGGTTGGTTCCATTATGTCTCACAAGTGTTCCTTCTATAGAGTTCACTGGCAGATCCTACTGCAGGAAACCAGCTCAGGGGATGCCATGAAGTCAGGGCCGTGTATACACGCGATCTATCCTGAAGCTCCTGGGCTCCGCTACAAAATCTGAATCAGGGCCTCCATCTACCATGGGGCATTTATTTTAATGGTGGCCCATAGATTTCAGTCTACCAGTGTGTAGGGAGATTGACCAATGTGTTTTGCATTACGTATAAGTTCACACTAGATGTGCTGATGCTTCTTCGTGATGCAATCTAATTTTCTGTTTGGTTGGATGTTGTATCGGGAGTTCAGATGAACATGTCCATATTTTGCATGGCTGACATCCCTTAGTTTCTGTACTTGCTCCCCAGCCATACTTTCTTCATACATGGCCATGCTGCCCTTACCTGTACTAGAATGTATATAAGTTCTCAGATGTGTGGGCCCCCACCAGCATATACCATTGTTAGGGGTAAAACTAAACTCCTTTGGGGAGCAGAGAGATCTTTGGAGATGTGCCAAGAGAGATGGCAGATCCTCCATAAATCCAGTGACTTCCAGATGAGGCCTACTCTGTAGACATCTCCTTTTCCAGCCCAGACCGCCATCATGACTTCTCCTGACAAATGTTCAGACATCATCGATACCTCATTTCTGCTGCCATCACCACTCAGACTCGACCCATAAATTGAAGTAGCCCCCAAAATAAATATAGACCCCCGACCAAACCCTGTAAACAAATACAGACCCCAAATCCCCTATACTATTAATATCCTCAGACCAGGTGCCCCTGAATTAATACAGACTTCAGAACAAACCCCTTTAAGTAAATACATACCCCAGACCACCTAACCACAGACCCAAACTACTAAGAATGCAGACCCGTACCCTTAAATACAGACCCAAAACCAGACTCCCTAAATACAGACCTGGACCTCCAAGTGACTACAGACCTCCGAAATATAAACACAGCCCTAACCTATTACACACCCAGACACATATTGCTACATATACTCCGGAGCCTTTCAGGTTTACCTTCTGGCATTAGGACCTGCACACAAATGGTCCTTATCTATGTAGGTCCTTATCTATGCAAGTCCTTTTATAGTAACAACCCCTGCCCACACAATCCTGTGGCCAAATTTATCCAGGTCCTTTTGTAATACAAAGGTCCTGTACACACTTGTGGCCGTGATCCACAGAAAAGCACACCACATAACCACAAGGCGCACCAAATCTTTGAGGAGTGACCGTGGGCCCATATTGTATACTGCTGAGTCCTCTGGTCCTGATCATGGCTTCCCCCCTGTGACTCTGATCAGTATTATCCCTGATCACTGGTGGTGAAAACTCTATACAATTCACCAATGAGCATATCTAGAAAAGGAGGTGACACGCCCACTTGTACAATATGTTAAAACCAGCAACAGTCTCTAGTCTACAAATTGTAACGGCTCTAGCCACAATCCCACCAAAGCCAATTGTCAAATTATTTACCCAACCCAAAGAAGGAGTTTGGTACCTTGGACAAATTTTTCCATCTGTTGAAAAATTGTGCAAAAAACCTTAAAATTGCATTTCATCCACAGTATTTTTTTTATTGCATTTTTGTAATGTAGGGCCTTACTTTTTGTATATCCAAATCTGTATTTGGGAATAAGCATAGACATTTTTGAAGCCATAAAATAGGTACAATGTTAAAAGGTATCTGGATTTAAAATTGGAAAAGTAAAGAATAATTTTTTAAAAAAATTTGATATAATATAAATTAAAAACAAAATTTCAGATATTATTTATGTCAATTTTCATGTCTAATCTTAAAATTAAATGGAATTAAAGCAAAACATTTCTAAATTTCTGACGGCAAGCAGATATCCTGAAAAAAGTAAGAAATTGAAACGCAAAGTAAATTTCGAAATTGTGGAACTTTCCATTTATATTGTGATTAAAAAGATTCATTGACTTAAAACGGGAAAAACCAATTAAAGGCTCCGTGTTCAATGCTGGGTTTGGGAAGAGCATAAAAAATACACAATGTGATATGGGATGAATAAATATAGATGACACATATTATTCTGTGGCTACACAATTTTTTGGGGAAAATCTAAAGATTCCGATTTTCAAAATGTTACAAGAAATTATTAAAATAATGTAAAATATTCTTAAAAAATAATTTCGAAAGACATGAGAACATAAACTAATAAATCCATCGATAGATTCCTGATGTGAATAAAGCAATGTGTCATTTTTTTGTATTTCTAATTTTCAAAAATTTTCTAAAAAAATTTAAAATTTTTAATAAAAATGTAAGAGAATTCTAAACCAATTGTGACATCTTCACCGTACGTTTCACCCTTAAGATGTGTTGTTTTTCTCTCTCTCTCTCTTTTTTACAGCCTTAAAGCAAAAATGTCTTGCAAACATCTGCAAATCAATCTAAACCCCGGGAAATAGTTTTCTGGATGTCACATTACTTGAAAATAGATTATTTATTTCCATCAGTCTGAAGTCCAGGATTGAAGGATTTCTATAATTTTATACGACTGTTATCAATATGATAAATGAGACTGTTAATTAAATCAGAATGTCATTATAGCATTAAAAAAATTAAAAAAAAATTCTAAACTTTTTTATAATTGTAATTCTAAATGTCTAAATTTGTTTTTAAAACCCGAAATAAAATAATCATAAAAATAAAAAATTGTCCTCAAGATTTTATTATTGCAATATACAGTATATGTCGATATGTTATGAGTTCGGGACTTGTACAGCTCTGTTATATCAGAGGCAGCAGGATTTACTCAACTCTAGTAGGAGGGGTGCAAATATCTGTGATCTTTGCCCACTAGGTATGGGGACCCATTTAGGCATCCTATTCTTTATTGGGGTAAATGTATGTATGAATTTCACAGAATAAAATTAAAGGGATTGTTTGTTGTGGAAATTTTTTGGACAAAAGTCTGGAGCAATACTCCCTGATAGGGTTGAGTGATCGACATTGGGAAAGATCCCGATCGGCGATCGAGCAAAATTCACAATCGCGATCGGGATCGGCTGGAAAATGATTGGAAATCGGATTTTGAAATATCAAGATCGGCTCAACCCTAAAAGTGACTTTTCCCATAGAGAATCATTGACTAGGGTTGAGCGATCGGGAAAGATCGGATCCCGATCAGCCATCGAGCAAATTTCACAATCGCGATCGGCTGGAAAATGATCAGAAATCGAGATTTTTAAATCGATACTGAAATCTCATAATCAGCTCAACCCTACTCCCTGACCCTCACTGAATCCTCCGCTATGCTCACCAGTCTCTACTTCCTGATCCCACTCGAATATTGCTCTGAGGCAGGTCACTGCTGCAACCAAAGGATGACTTAGGCCGGGTTCACACGTGGTATTTTTGACAGGAATTTGACACGGAGGCTGCCTCAGTTATGGTCCAAGAAATGGGTAGCCACGACTGAATGCCGGTGCAGTTCCAAAAAATCAGTGCCAAAAAACTCTGTGTGAATGGACCTTTAGTGGTTCATTCATGTGAGTAGAGAGAGAAATTTGTTAAGTGGTACTGGTGAGGTATCAGAATGGATGGAGCAGAAAATCCATGAGGGAAATTTTTTGGTTATTTTTCTTTTTACCCCATTCTTTTTCAACCAAAATTTCCCCCTACTGGACAACTCTTTTAATAGAGATATATAAGGGTGTGCTCTATATACTGAAATATTATATTTTGCACAGGGGCCTTCTGTTGTCTGTAACTGCCCTGTGTCTATATTTGGGGCAAAAAAAATCTAACCACTGCTTCAATAAGGCCTATTTGCCCCAGCATATGTAGTTATTTTATTTTTATAGCACCAATGTACTCCACAGAGCTGTACAGAGATTGTCATCACTAACATTAGCCCCAGTTTCCATTGCGGCTCACACTCAAAATTACAAATCAGTCTATTATTATGTTTTTGAAGCGTAGGAGGAAGCCAGAGTAGTGGAAAGATCGGGAAGTATATGGAAACTCCAGGCAGATAGTACCCTTAGTAAGATCTGAACCCAGGAACCCAAGGCAAAAGTGACATGGTAACCTTACAGCCACAAGACCTCCTAAGGTTCAGCAGGAGACAACCCCATCTGGAGTTGACTTTGGACCAATCACTTTCTCGAGGTTCTGATTTTTTTTTTAATGTAAATTGTGAGCCCCACATAGCGCTCACAATGTACATTTTTCCCTATCAGTATATCTTTGGAATATGGGATGGAAATCCACTCAAAAACGGGGAGAACATACAAACTCCTTGCAGATGGTTTTTTGCCCTTGGCGGGATTTGAACACCAGGACTCCAGCGCTGCAAGACTGCAGTGCTAACCACTGAGCCACCATGTGGCCCCCTGATGTTCGGTTTCTTATGAGATTATCATAATGTGTTCTGTGTACACACAATAAATATTACAATAGAATAATAGAGGTTGCAGAGGTGCCACTGTGGGGCATAATAGAGGTTGCAGGGGCCACAGTGGACCCTGAAAGCTCTATTATGCCCCACAGTTGCATACCCATAAACTATTATTATACTCAGGGGTCTGGGACATTACCATACAGTCCTGAAGCTTGTACTAGCAGTACCATACACGCCCGAAACCTGTGCTAGCAGTAACAGCCTGTTACTAGCACTGGCCTGTATGGTACTGCTAGCACAGGCTTTGGGCCTATATGGTAATATCCCAGACTATGTGACATCTGGGAAAATTACCATAGAGGCCCAAAGCCTGCTAGGATTAACATTGGATCCCAGAGAGGTGAGTAACACTCTTTAGTATGTTCCCTCACTTCCCCGGGGTCTCCGATTAGTATACTCTGAGGTCTTAAAAGACCCTTGAGTATAATAATAGCAGTAGCGGGTTTGCGGCCTGGGTCAGGGCCTGGTCACTGCCGCCCTCTGCATCCTATAGTAGAAGGGGAAGCAAGGGGCGGCAATAAGTGGCCCGGGGAGATAGGTAATTAGGCCACTACCTGCTGGGGATACTCCAACACGCAATGGCCTATTAAGTATTTTACTTACCTACCTCGCTGTTGCTCCCGCTGCTTCCTCTTTTTATCCTGCAATAAGACATCTTTGTCTCAGCTCAGTCAGCATGATGACGCCTCTATGCTGAGATGCAGAAGTCTAAACCAGCGCAGGAGAGGGCCCCTTGGGTTGTTTTCAGAGTGGCCCTCTCCTGCGCTAGTTTAGAAGAAAAAGTTAAAAGAATAATTAAATTGCCCCAGCTACCGCCCCCTCTGGAGTGCCACCTAAGGCTGTCCCCTCACCTCGCCTCATTAGAGGTGCGGCCCTGAATTCAAGGGTCAAAATATAAGAAGTTAGGGTAAGTTAGTGATTCCTAACAGGGGTGTGTTCCTTGGAAACCCAACCTCTGGGAAAATGTCCACATGCCTTCATGCAACATCTGCATCCTAAGGATGTTTTGTCTTTTGGTAATAATTATTTGATAGGGGTGGCCTGAGGAATTTTTATTTCAAGAATCTAAAAAGGTTGGAGAACACTGGGGTAGACCCTTCTCTTCTACTCATTTCAAGCAGAGTCATGTCTAGAGTATTAGACTCACAGGATGGGCATTCAGAACAAAAACAAACCCCCCACCGTTCCAGCTCCTGCACTTTGCATATTAACATTTTTGTCTGCTAGATAGTATTTTTGTTTTCTTGAGTTCATTGACCAATCAGTACAATAAATATTACCGTCATATTGTGACTTAGTAAGGCTGGCTTCATGCTACATATGAAATAAAAGAAAGGTCTCCAGTAAGAGGCATTGTATGTCTAAGTTTTTTTATATTTGATCTTGCTACTAAGTTTTGCAGTTTGTCGAAAAGTTATTGATGATTTAAGATGGACTACTGATTAAAATGACCTTCCACCAAATCCCCCAATCCATTTCTTAACCTGTTCCAGCACAGTTGGAATTTTATCTCTAACCCCCAGAGTAGGGTTGAGCCGATCTTGAGATTTCAGGATCGATTTTAAAAGCCGATTTCCGATCATTCTCCAGCCGATCCTGATCGCAATCATGAAATTTGCTTGATCGCCGATCAGAATCCAATCCTTTCCGATTCCGATCGCTCAACCCTAGTCAATGCTTCTCTATGGGAAAAATCACTTTCAGGGTTGAGATGATCTTGTGATTTCAAAATCCGATTTCCGATCATTTTCCAGCCGATTGCGATTGTGAAATTTGCTTGATCACCGATCGGGATCCAATCTTTTCCGATCCCAATTGCTCAACCCTACCCCAGAGCAATAAGTAGTATACATAGCGATCGAGAAGGCAGGGAAGGGAAAAAACCTTCCCTGCCATCTCTCTGGGAGCTCCGGCTGAAGTTACAGCTGGCTCCCAGCTTCAGCAGCTGCACAATTTTGTGCAGCTGCTGTGTTCTGATTGGACGTACCGGCACGTCCTGTCAGAACAAGGCAAACACTTCCCGGCGTATATACTCTATGAGCGGTTCGGAAGTGGTTAAGCAAAAAAAAAATAAAAATGATACCATCTGGCAACAAAAAAATCCATCACCTAGAAACAATACATCATATGATCCATGTACTCAAACATCTTATTGGGGGCAGGGCTCTTTGTCCACCATCCATGGTGGCCTAGTGGTTTAACCTCATTGTAATGGATTCACTACGCTACTATGGCGGCTGTTTGGAATGGCGAGCCATTCACTACTACTGTACAATGACTGAAGACCTCCTGGGGCCGGATACTGTCTCACCCTAATCCAGTGGTCATATCTAGTGAACTAATTCTCATTCCTACAAGATCTGCTATTTATCTTCATTGCTGATCTACAAGGTATCTAAGGTGATCCAGTACACACAGAGTCATTGTGGTCATTCCTGGTGAGACATTGTATCACTGTCCCGGCTAAAGATCTGGCAAAGTCTACTATCAATCCCTATTGAGGTTGTCAGCCTATAACAGACTAGCCCAGGTTAAAAAGATGCACAATCAGTGCCTATAAATACACAGGGCTAGAAATGGGTGAATTGTCTTGCAGTGAGCTGGGTCCGTCCCAAATATTCAAATTGTCTGGTTTGTAACAAAACTTTGGATGAATAAAAATGGCCACGATACAAGAAAATGGCTGCCGCGTCTTAGATCAGAAAATACAGGGCAGACAATGTCATGTGTACAGTGACTCACACATCACGTGATACAAACATCTGACAGCCTTGGCTAATAGACAGTGGTAGGTAGTGCTGATGTCATATACACTACATATACATATACACTATATAAGCTTGTACACACAACCAGCCTTTAGTTAGTGGAAATACAGACACATCTACTCACTGTATCCTCGTGGCTATCATATTAGCCAGACTATAGGCAACACAAATCAGAAGACTGAACAATACTTATTGGAGGACTTGGAGAGAATCAACCAATAATACACAGGCAGATCAGTAGTGTAGAATAGAATAGAATAGAATAGAATAGAATAGACATATAGGACAGGTTCAGTCACTGAGTCTATAGGATAGAAAGTTAACCCTTTTATTGGCAGGTAATAATCTCTATTGTCTGACAGTAGATTCTTTCTAGCATTGTTATAAATCTGAACACAATATATAATATTATATAATATAATATATACAATAGATAGGTGCCTAGGAGCCCTGACAGTGTTATACACTATGTATTATAGATAGGTTCCTAGGAGCCCTGACAGTGTTATACACTATGTTTTATAGATAGGTTCCTAGGAGCCCTGACAGTGTCATAAACTATGTTTTATAGATAGGTTTCTAGGAGCCCTGACAGTGTCATACACTATGTTTTATAGATAGGTTCCTAGGAGCCCTGACAGTGTTGTACACTATGTTTTATAGATAGGTTCAAAGGAGCCCTGACAGTGTTATACACTATGTTTTATAGATAGGTTCCTAGGAGCCCTGACAGTGTCATAAACTATGTTTTATAGATAGGTTTCTAGGAGCCCTGACAGTGTCATACACTATGTTTTATAGATAGGTTCCTAGGAGCCCTGACAGTGTTGTACACTATGTTTTATAGATAGGTTCAAAGGAGCCCTGACAGTGTTATACACTATGTTTTATAGATAGGTTCCTAGGAGCCCTGACAGTATTCTACACTATGTTTTATAGATAGGTTCCTAGGAGCCCTGACAGTGTTCTACACTATGTTTTATAGATAGGTTCCTAGGAGCCCTGACAGTGTTATACACTATGTTTTATAGATAGATTCCTAGGAGCCCTGAAAGTGTCATACACTATGTTTTATAGATAGGTTCTTAGGAGCCCTGACAGTGTCATAACTATGTTTTATAGATAGGTTCCTAGGAGCCCTGACAGTGTCATACACTATGTTTTATAGATAGGTTCCTAGGAGCCCTGACAGTGTCATACACTATGTATTATAGATAGGTTCCTAGAAGCCCTGACAGTGTCATACACTATGTTTTATAGATAGGTTTCTAGGAGCCCTGACAGTGTCATACACTATGTTTTATAGATAGGTTCCTAGGAGCCCTGACAGTGTCATACACTATGTTTTATAGATAGGTTCCTAGAAGCCCTGACAGTATTCTACACTATGTTTTATACATAGGTTCCTAGGAGCCCTGACAGTGTTATACACTATGTTTTATAGATAGGTTCCTAGGAGCCCTGACAGTGTTATACACTATGTTTTATAGATAGATTCCTAGGAGCCCTGACAGTGTCATACACTATGTATTATAGATAGGTTCCTAGGAGCCCTGATAGTGTTATACACTATGTTTTATAGATAGGTTCCTAGGAGCCCTGACAGTTTCATACACTCTGTATTATAGATAGGTTCCTAGGAGCCCTGACAGTTTTACACACTATGTTTTATACATAGGTTCCTCCTAGGATTCCTGACAGTATTCTACACTATGTTTTATACAGTAGCTAAGTTCCTAGGAGTCCTGGCAGTGTTATGCACTATGTATTATAGATAGGTTCCTAGGAGCCCTGAAAGTGTCATACACTATGTTTTATAGATAGGTTCCTAGAAGCCCTGACAGTGTTATACACTATGTATTATAGATAGGTTCCTAGGAGCCCTGATAGTGTTATACACTATGTTTTATAGATAGGTTCCTAGGAGCCCTGACAGTGTCATACACTATGTATTATAGATAGGTTCCTAGGAGCCCTGACAGTGTTATACACTATATTTTATAGATAGGTTCCTAGGAGCCCTGACAGTGTTATACACTATGTTTTATAGATAGGTTTCTAGGAGCCCTGACAGTGTTATACACTATGTATTATAGATAGGTTCCTAGGAGCCCTGACAGTGTTACACACTATGTTTTATACATAGGTTCCTTCTAGGATTCCTGACAGTATTCTACACTATGTTTTATACAGTAGCTAAGTTCCTAGGAGTCCTGACAGTGTTATGCACTATGTATTATAGATAGGTTCCTAGGAGCCCTGACAGTGTCATACACTATGTTTTATAGATAGGTTCCTAGGAGCCCTGACAGTGTTATACACTATGTTTTATAGATAGATTCCTAGGAGCCCTGATAGTGTTATACACTATGTTTTATAGATAGGTTCCTAGGAGCCCTGACTGTGTCATACACTATGTTTTATAGATAGGTTCCTAGAAGCCCTGACAGTGTTACACACTATGTTTTATACATAGGTTCCTCCTAGGATTCCTGACAGTATTCTACACTATGTTTTATACAGTAGCTAAGTTCCTAGGAGTCCTGACAGTGTTATGCACTATGTATTATAGATAGGTTCCTAGGAGCCCTGACAGTGTCATACGCTATGTTTTATAGGTAGGGTCATTGGATCCTCAACAGTATTCTACAGTATTTTTTAAGCCAATTTAAAGTGTACCAAATTTGTTTGTCTCGAAGTGAACCGAGGACCCGAACACGAAATGATTTTGAGAAGGTTGCCCATCTTTATACAGGACTTTTAGGGTTCATGAAGATATCGTCTAACCACTACTTTTGGTATAAGCAGCCACATCTTGGTTTAGGGCAATGGGCCTCAGTTCCAGAGTATATTGCTTGAGTCAAAAAGTTGCAGATCAAAAAGTTGCAGATTAACAATAAATGGTCTTACATGGTCACTATTTTTTTAGACAACTTAGTGTCAGCATGTGATTCTGGACTAATATGCAATTCACTTCATTTAGCCCCTTCCTTCCACAACCATTTGTCAATTTTTGCTTTTTATTCCCAGTGTTCCAAAAGCCATAACTTTTTTTTTATTTATTTCTCTATTCATAGAGCCATAGGAGGGTTTATTTTTTTGTGGGACAAATTGCACTTTGATACGGTACCATTTAATATTCCTCATGTTCTTTATGCTATATTCTTTATTCTAAATGTTTTCTGCTACTGCCAAAAGGTGTCTCGCCCCTTCCTAATGCACTGTTCACTCCCTGTTACTAGGGAAGTGTCGTCTTTAGAGATCAACAGACTCAAGATGAAACACCGAAAGTATAGGGAGGAGGAGCAACTGCATATTAACAGACAGATCTGCTTTGCTCTGGTCCCTGTCTATACACTGCTCAGAGAGGAGTCTGTCTGCAACTTCTCACAGGTCACAGTGAGAATAAAGAGAGTCTATCTACTTCTGACTAGCTGCTTGTGTTATTGATCATAGTCAAAGACAGCTACAGTTTTGGATTGGAGTGCAAAGAGCCCATCAGTTACATTCACTCTGAGGCCACCATATAGCTACATACAAATGTTACCTGACACAAATTCCTAAAATAGCACCAAG
This sequence comes from Leptodactylus fuscus, assembly GCF_031893055.1. NCBI lineage: Eukaryota > Metazoa > Chordata > Amphibia > Anura > Leptodactylidae > Leptodactylus > Leptodactylus fuscus. The sequence continues at coordinate 15,873,603 of NC_134268.1, forward strand.
AAGTAGCTGCTTCCTCTGATTGTTTCTGTCCTGGGGTCCTGTCCGTAGTCTGCTGCCTGACTCTTGCCTTGAACTAGGGCCTGTGAGCCGAGAATATCAGCTCACACAGCAACCGATCTCAGGAAGCAGAAGATGATTTGTGATTGGGGCCCATGCAGTGTGACTGAGAAGATGGGGTTCCGGGAGGAAGGACACTAGTTGGCCACCCTGCACCTAGATACCATCTCAACCTCCCAGCATGTACAGTGAGCACAGTGTCCATGTCCGGACGAGCTCACCGGGGGATTCACCTGGGGGCCAGTCTGAGCCTGCACGGCTCTCCAATTTCCTAATTGTGCTCAGAATTCTCTTTTCCTGTATCAGGGATATTTTTAGTTACATCATAACCTGGATTTAGAGTCCAGTATTCCTGGGGTCACTTGGACATTTCTTATCTGTTTGCTATTTTACAATGGCTTCTGGCAGATTAATGGGTAAAGAAGTCAGGAAACCAATAGTAGTAATAATGGATGGAGGGTGGAAGACTGCTCTGTATTGTAATGTACACCCCTGCAGACATTTCAACTTTTTCTGAAAACTCAGGTACCATTTAAGGGCCATTTGGTAGATAGTCACTATAATTTGAGGTCAGTGTTGGACTGGTGCACCTGAGCATCTTCTAGTAGCCTTGGTTCCCATGTTTTTGGTCTTTCCATACAAATCCTCTATATTGATGATATAACTAATTACAGATTGTTGTAAAGTAATAATGTAAGACTGAAGGCTGGCCAGTCTAAAAATATTCCCTTGGATGCCCGGGAACCCCATGTTATGAATGAATTCTATAAAGTTCTCGTTCCGATTACGCAGATCTTTCTTATTCACTTCTCCAATGTACTTTTTGCTTCAGATTTTGTCATTCAAAGGGAATCTTTAAATTCCTGAGGATGAAAATCCTTCCTGGTCATGTGACACCAGGTGCTTGTAAGGTTAATCAGAATTCACTTGGAATTGTTAGTGAGCCGTGACCCATTATTAAGAGCAATTGACCTGAAATTACAATGTATAGGATATCGCTATACTACAGAGAACCTCTCCAAACTAATGGGGTCATTACTGGTCTTAATGGAAAATTGACTCTGATCAGTCCGAACACTCATCTGCTGTTCCCCTGACTAAGGAGCCCGAGAGCTGGAACTCATACAATTCCTTACAAATCTGTTCAAATATATATTATATTATTAGAGTTATACTTTATACATGAGAGGAGAATTTTATATTCTTGTATATAGGAGCAGTATTATAGTAGTTATATTCTTGTATATAGGAGCAGTATTATAGTAGTTATATTCTTGTATATAGGAGCAGTATTATAGTAGTTATATTCTTGTACATAGGAACAGTATTATAGTAGTTATATTCTTGTATATAGGAGCAGTATTATAGTAGTTATATTCTTGTACATAGGAGCAGTATTATAGTAGTTATATTCTTGTACATAGGAGCAGTATTATAGTAGTTATATTCTTGTACATAGGAGCAGTATTATAGTAGTTATATTCTTGTATATAGGAGCAGTATTATAGTAGTTATATTCTTGTACATAGGAGCAGTATTATAGTAGTTATATTCTTGTACATAGGAGTAGTATTATAGTAGTTATATTCTTGTATATAGGAGCAGTATTATAGTAGTTATATTCTTGTACATAGGAGCAGTATTATAGTAGTTATATTCTTGTACATAGGAGTAGTATTATAGTAGATATATTCTTGTACATAGTAGTATTATAGTAGATATATTCTTGTACATAGGAGTAGTATTATAGTAGTTATATTCTTGTACATAGGAGTAGTATTATAGTAGTTATATTCTTGTATATAGGAGCAGTATTATAGTAGTTATATTCTTGTACATAGGAGTAGTATTATAGTAGATATATTCTTGTACATAGTAGTATTATAGTAGATATATTCTTGTACATAGGAGCAGTATTATAGTAGTTATATTCTTGTACATAGGAGTAGTATTATAGTAGTTATATTCTTGTATATAGGAGCAGTATTATAGTAGTTATATTCTTGTATATAGGAGCAGTATTATAGTAGTTATATTCTTGTATATAGGAGCAGTATTATAGTAGTTATATTCTTGTACATAGGAGCAGTATTATAGTAGTTATATTCTTGTACATAGGAGTAGTATTATAGTAGTTATATTCTTGTATATAGGAGCAGTATTATAGTAGTTATATTCTTGTACATAGGAGCAGTATTATAGTAGTTATATTCTTGTACATAGGAGTAGTATTATAGTAGATATATTCTTGTACATAGTAGTATTATAGTAGATATATTCTTGTACATAGGAGTAGTATTATAGTAGTTATATTCTTGTACATAGGAGTAGTATTATAGTAGTTATATTCTTGTATATAGGAGCAGTATTATAGTAGTTATATTCTTGTACATAGGAGCAGTATTATAGTAGTTATATTCTTGTACATAGGAGTAGTATTATAGTAGATATATTCTTGTACATAGTAGTATTATAGTAGATATATTCTTGTACATAGGAGTAGTATTATAGTAGTTATATTCTTGTACATAGGAGTAGTATTATAGTAGTTATATTCTTGTACATAGGGGCAGTATTATAGTAGTTATATTCTTGTACATAGGAGTAGTATTATAGTAGTTATATTCTTATACATAGGAGGTAGTATTATAGTAGTTATATTCTTATACATAGGAGTGGTATTATAGTAGTTATATTCTTGTACATAGGAGCAGTATTATAGTAGTTATATTCTTGTACATAGGAGTAGTATTATAGTAGATATATTCTTGTACATAGGAGTAGTATTATAGTAGTTATATTCTTGTACATAGGAGCAGTATTATAGTAGTTATATTCTTGTACATAGGGGCAGTATTATAGTAGTTATATTCTTGTACATAGGAGTAGTATTATAGTAGTTATATTCTTTTACATAGGAGTAGTATTATAGTAGTTATATATTCTTGTACATAGGAGCAGTATTATAGTAGTTATATTCTTGTACATAGGAGTAGTATTATAGTAGTTATATTCTTGTACATAGGAGTAGTATTATAGTAGTTATATTCTTTTACATAGGAGTAGTATTATAGTAGTTATATTCTTTTACATAGGAGTAGTATTATAGTAGTTATATATTCTTGTACATAGGAGCAGTATTATAGTAGTTATATTCTTGTACATAGGAGCAGTATTATAGTAGTTATATTCTTGTACATAGGAGGTAGTATTATAGTAGTTATATTCTTGTACATAGGAGGTAGTATTATAGTAGTTATAATCTTGTACATAGGAGGTAGTATTATAGTAGTTATATTCTTGTACATAGGAGTAGTATTATAGTAGTTATATTCTTGTACATAGGAGTAGTATTATAGTAGTTATATTCTTGTACATAGGAGCAGTATTATAGTAGTTATATTCTTGTACATAGGAGCAGTATTATAGTAGTTATATTCTTTTACATAGGAGTAGTATTATAGTAGTTATATATTCTTGTACATAGGAGCAGTATTATAGTAGTTATATTCTTGTACATAGGAGTAGTATTATAGTAGTTATATTCTTGTACATAGGAGCAGTATTATAGTAGTTATATTCTTGTACATAGGAGCAGTATTATAGTAGTTATATTCTTGTACATAGGAGTAGTATTATAGTAGTTATATTCTTGTACATAGGAGTAGTATTATAGTAGTTATATTCTTGTACATAGGAGTAGTATTATAGTAGTTATATTCTTTTACATAGGAGTAGTATTATAGTAGTTATATATTCTTGTAGATAGGAGCAGTATTATAGTAGTTATATTCTTGTACATAGGAGCAGTATTATAGTAGTTATATTCTTGTACATAGGAGGTAGTATTATAGTAGTTATATTCTTGTACATAGGAGGTAGTATTATAGTAGTTATAATCTTGTACATAGGAGGTAGTATTATAGTAGTTATATTCTTGTACATAGGAGCAGTATTATAGTAGTTATATTCTTGTACATAGGAGTAGTATTATAGTAGTTATATTCTTGTACATAGGAGGTAGTATTATAGTAGTTATATTCTTGTACATAAGAGCAGTATTATAGTAGTTATATTCTTTTACATAGGAGTAGTATTATAGTAGTTATATTCTTGTACATAGGAGGTAGTATTATAGTAGTTATATTCTTGTACATAGGAGTAGTATTATAGTAGTTATATTCTTGTACATAGGAGTAGTATTATAGTAGTTATATTCTTGTGCATAGGAGGTAGTATTATAGTAGTTATATTCTTGTACATAGGAGGTAGTATTATAGTAGTTATATTCTTGTACATAGGAGGTAGTATTATAGTAGTTATATTCTTGTACATAGGAGTAGTATTATAGTAGTTATATTCCTGTACATAGGAGCAGTATTATAGTAGTTATATTCTTGTACATAGGAGTAGTATTATAGTAGTTATATTCTTGTACATAGGAGTAGTATTATAGTAGTTATATTCTTGTACATAGGAGTAGTATTATAGTAGTTATATTCTTGTACATAGGAGTAGTATTATAGTAGTTATATTCCTGTACATAGGAGGTAGTATTATAGTAGTTATATTCTTGTACATAGGAGGTAGTATTATAGTAGTTATATTCTTGTACATAGGAGCAGTATTATAGTAGTTATATTCTTGTACATAGGAGCAGTATTATAGTAGTTATATTCTTGTACATAGGAGCAGTATTATAGTAGTTATATTCTTGTACATAGGAGCAGTATTATAGCAGTTATATTCTTGTACATAGGAGGTAGTATTATAGTAGTTATATTCTTGTACATAAGAGCAGTATTATAGTAGTTATATTCTTTTACATAGGAGCAGTATTATAGTAGTTATATTCTTGTACATAGGAGCAGTATTATAGTAGTTATATTCTTGTACATAGGAGTAGTATTATAGTAGTTATATTCTTGTACATAGGAGCAGTATTATAGTAGTTATATTGTTGTAGATAGGTGCAGTATTATAGTAGTTATATTCTTGTACATAGGAGCAGTATTATAGTAGTTATATTCTTGTACATAGGAGTAGTATTATAGTAGTTATATTCCTGTACATAGGAGCAGTATTATAGTAGTTATATTCTTGTACATAGGAGTAGTATTATAGTAGTTATATTCTTGTACATAGGAGTAGTATTATAGTAGTTATATTCTTGTACATAGGAGGTAGTATTATAGTAGTTATATTCTTGTACATAGGAGGTAGTATTATAGTAGTTATATTCTTGTACATAGGAGTAGTATTATAGTAGTTATATTCCTGTACATAGGAGCAGTATTATAGTAGTTATATTCTTGTACATAGGAGTAGTATTATAGTAGTTATATTCTTGTACATAGGAGTAGTATTATAGTAGTTATATTCTTGTACATAGGAGTAGTATTATAGTAGTTATATTCTTGTACATAGGAGTAGTATTATAGTAGTTATATTCCTGTACATAGGAGGTAGTATTATAGTAGTTATATTCTTGTACATAGGAGGTAGTATTATAGTAGTTATATTCTTGTACATAGGAGCAGTATTATAGTAGTTATATTCTTGTACATAGGAGCAGTATTATAGTAGTTATATTCTTGTACATAGGAGCAGTATTATAGTAGTTATATTCTTGTACATAGGAGCAGTATTATAGCAGTTATATTCTTGTACATAGGAGGTAGTATTATAGTAGTTATATTCTTGTACATAAGAGCAGTATTATAGTAGTTATATTCTTTTACATAGGAGCAGTATTATAGTAGTTATATTCTTGTACATAGGAGCAGTATTATAGTAGTTATATTCTTGTACATAGGAGTAGTATTATAATAGTTATATTCTTGTACATAGGAGCAGTATTATAGTAGTTATATTGTTGTAGATAGGTGCAGTATTATAGTAGTTATATTCTTGTACATAGGAGCAGTATTATAGTAGTTATATTCTTGTACATAGGAGTAGTATTATAGTAGTTATATTCTTGTACATAGGAGCAGTATTATAGTAGTTATATTGTTGTAGATAGGAATCCATATTTTTTATTTAGTATAAATATTTAGTCATAAGGGCATTTCCTATAATATTATTAATGCACAACAGTTATTAGTATCTTCTATGGATTTGCAACAACAATAACCAAAGGTGCTTTGTAAAGAACTTTAGAAATGTAATGCTCTTTGGTGGTTCAGTTATATTGCCGGGGTCAGGCAGCTCTGTCATCATGAGACGTTACTTCATCATGTCATTAACCTTTCTGTTCTTGTAATACAACATTTACCTAGACCCTGAGCAGCAGTGAAGGAACAATAGTACAATTGTTACTTAATTAGTAGCTAAGTAGCAAGTCAGGCAGCCAAGCATTGGGGGGGGGGGGGGTTCACAATAACGTCCTTTAATATAGATTCTTCAGATATATTATTAAGAGCATATTGACCTTTTGGGTAGTCGGTGGAAGGATTACGTTATGAATCTTGAACTGACTTAAAAGAGCTGATCACATGGGTCTGAAACACATCAAAGTTGATATAAGTCACTACGTCCCTTACTTTTAAAGGACATTTGCCCACTACCTTAAGGCTCTCAAGTAATATTTAGAAGGTAAGATTTACTTTGCTTATTTATTTCTTGCATGAAATTTTTTTGAGAATTTTCTTTCAAAAGCTTTAATACAGGCCTAGAAAAAATATTTACACTTATAGAAGAATCAGAAATTTTTTTAAAAAATTTAGCAAAAATTTTTTTGGTTGCATTTTACAGCCACATTTCTTTTTTCCTTTAGTTATTTATTTTTTGTGTCCGTTCATTTTTTTGCAATTATTTTACTAGGAACAATTAAAATTATTATTTTTTCTTAAGACATGGAACAGATATATTATATAAAATTTTTGTAGAGAAATATTTCTGGAATATGACCAGAATGTATAGAAAAAAAATGTATTTAATAATCAATAATAATAATTAAGTTTTTTTCAAAATATAAAAAAAATAAATTTTGCAGTCATTTTATTAAAAATTTAGACAAAATATTTAAACAGCAGATTATAGATTCTTAAAATTTCCATCTGTTGGTTTTTAAATTTTTACTTTTAGACTCCCTATTTTGCAGTTTTGACTATTATATTATTATCAGTACATTAAAATATATTTATAAAAATTAAAATTTGCTAAAATTTAAATAGTCTAGGTATAAACTGTATATTATTTCGTATCCACTGTCTAAGTTACACATTGTGATGTTTTATTTGTCAGGCATTAAACAATGGTTATTATACATCTGATGAGTGTGTTGATGGTTTTACATGGTAAGTTCAAATTTAAATTTTTTATTTTTTGAATAATATCGATTTTTTTTTCTAGCAACTTTTTGTATTTTTATTTTGCATGTTATAAAATTTCGAATTTTGTAAAATGTATTTACTTTTCTCTGTAGTTTATCATCTTTCATTTGATTCAGTAAATCTTGCTTGTTAGTTGGAAAGGGCATTTTACTTAAAATATTTTTTGATATAAAATTTTTACAAAATATATAAAAATTTTTGAAAATATTGCCTACATGTTATTTGACATAAAAGACTTCCAAGGAGCTCAGTAGACGCTGGAATGTAGAGAGAATCTTAAGGAGATTTTCTACCTTTATCTATTATTTCTTCCTACCTGTCCTGGTTCTCACCAACTCATTCGAATGAAAAGAGTCCATTGTTATATTTATAAATGTAGAACTCGAGATGACGGATTTCTTGTATGTAGCGAATTGTATCTAGAATTTGTATAATTTACTTATTTTATTGCTTAAGAAGGATTAAGACAGAGTTATTAAAAATTCATGCACATAATGGGCCATTCATGGATTATTCTTGTAACAAAACCTAAAGGGTAAATGTAGATTTGTCTCATTTTACGTCTTAGTAGCCGCTCAGAGGAAATAACATATTTTGTTCCGCAAGTCGATGTCATGGGTTACTCAGATGTTATTGTCATTGTTGGCTTAGAGTTCTTTGAGACAGACTAAGAAGATGTTTGTGAATCCCCCTTCTATAGACGTCCTGTATTGTTGGTAACACAGGATATGTCATGAATGAGATGAATAAGATCTAATTGATTATTAGTGTGTCATGAAGAATAGACCGTACTGGAGAGTGAAAGGGGATTTCTTCTGCTGTACATCGGGGTCCCTCATAATGTGAGAGTTCAATATTGTATAGGGAATTGTTGGATACTCTATTGTTATAGGCTGTGGTAGTTTCATTGACTGTGAGGGTGTCTCATCATCGAAGGGAGTCTGTCACCATATCCCAGCATATAACCCTGCAGATAGATAGCTCAGGGTCAACCAGGATTCACAAGGAGAAACACTGTTTTATTCAGGTGACAGTAACCTATCTATCTGCAGGGCTGGGGGTGATATGCTGGTTCTGGTGACAGTAACCTATCTATCTGCAGGGCTAGGGTGATATGCTGGTTCTGGTGACACTAACCTATCTATCTGCAGGGCTGGGGTGATATACTGCTTCTGGTGACAGTAACCTATCTATCTGGAGGGCTGGGGTGATATACTGCTTCTGGTGACAGTAACCTATCTATCTGCAGGGCTGGGGTGATATGCTGGGTCTGGTGACAGTAACCTATCTATCTGCAGGGCTGGGGTGATATGCTGGTTGTGGTGACACTAACCTATCTATCTGCAGGGCTGGGGTGATATGCTGGGTCTGGTGACAGTAACCTATCTATCTGCAGGACTGGGGTGACATACTGGTACTGGTGAAACTAACCTATATATCTGCAAGGCTGGGTGATATGCTGGTTCTGGTGAAACTAACCTATATATCTGCAGGGCTGGGTGATATACTGGTTCTGGTGACACTAACCTATATATCTGCAAGGCTGGGTTGATATGCTGGTTCTGGTGACACTAACCTATCTATCTGCAGGGCTGGGGTGATATGCTGGTTCTGGTGACACTAACCTATCTATCTGTAGGGCAGGGGTGACATGCTGGTTCTGGTGAAACTAACCTATATATCTGCAAGGCTGGGGTGATATGTTGGGTATGGTACCACTAACCTATCTATCTGTAGAACTGGAGTGTTATGCTGGTTTTTGTGACATTAACCTATCTATCTGCAGTGCTGGGGTGATATGCTGGTTCTGGTGACAGTAACCTATCTATCTGCAGGGCTAGGGTGATATGCTGGTTCTGGTGACACTAACCTATCTATCTGCAGGGCTGGGGTGATATACTGCTTCTGGTGACAGTAACCTATCTATCTGGAGGGCTGGGGTGATATACTGCTTCTGGTGACAGTAACCTATCTATCTGCAGGGCTGGGGTGATATGCTGGGTCTGGTGACAGTAACCTATCTATCTGCAGGGCTGGGGTGATATGCTGGTTGTGGTGACACTAACCTATCTATCTGCAGGGCTGGGGTGATATGCTGGGTCTGGTGACAGTAACCTATCTATCTGCAGGACTGGGGTGACATACTGGTACTGGTGAAACTAACCTATATATCTGCAAGGCTGGGTGATATGCTGGTTCTGGTGAAACTAACCTATATATCTGCAGGGCTGGGTGATATACTGGTTCTGGTGACACAAACCTATATATCTGCAAGGCTGGGTTGATATGCTGGTTCTGGTGACACTAACCTATCTATCTGCAGGGCTGGGGTGATATGCTGGTTCTGGTGACACTAACCTATCTATCTGTAGGGCAGGGGTGACATGCTGGTTCTGGTGAAACTAACCTATATATCTGCAAGGCTGGGGTGATATGTTGGGTATGGTACCACTAACCTATCTATCTGTAGAACTGGAGTGTTATGCTGGTTTTTGTGACATTAACCTATCTATCTGCAGTGCTGGGGTGATATGCTGGTTCTGGTGACAGTAACCTATCTATCTGCAGGGCTATGGTGATATGCTGGTTCTGGTGACACTAACCTATCTATCTGCAGGGCTCGGGTGATATGCTGGTTCTGGTGACACTAACCTATGTAACTGTAGAACTGGAGTGTTATGCTGGTTTTGGTGATATTAACCTATCTATCTTCAGGACTGGGGAAATATGCTGGTTCTGGTGACACTAACCTATCTATCTGCAGGGCTGGGTTTGATATGCTGGTTCTGGTGACACTAACCTATCTATCTGCAGGGCTGGGGTGATATGCTGGTTCTGGTGACTATAACCTATCCATCTGCAGCGCTGAGGTGATATGCTGGTACTGGTGACAGTAACCTATCTATCTTCAGGACTGGGGAAATATGCTGGTTCTGTTGACACTAACCTATCTATCTGCAGGGCTGGGGTGATATGCTGGTTCTGGTGACACTAACCTATCTATCTGCAGGGCTGGGGTGATATGCTGGTTCTGGTGACAGTAACCTATCTATCTGCAGTGCTGGGGTGATATGCTGGTTCTGGTGACAGTAACCTATCTATCTGTAGGGCTGTGGTAATATTCTGGTCTCACTAACCTATCTATCTGCAGGGATGGGGTGATATGCTGGTTCTGGTGACAGTAACCTATCTATCTGCAGGGCTGGGGTAATATGCTGGTTCTGGTGACACTAACCTGTCTATCTGCAGGGCTGGGGTGATATGCTGGGTATGGTACCATTAACCTATCTATCTGTAGAACTGGAGTGTTATGCTGGTTTTGGTGATATTAACCTATTTATCTTCAGGACTGGGGTGATATGCTGGTTTTGGTGACATTAACCTATCTATCTGCAGGGCTGGGGTGATATGCTGGTTCTGGTGACAGTAACCTATTTATCTGCAGGGATGGGGTGATATGCTGGTTCTGGTGACAGTAACCTATCTATCTGCAGTGCTCGGGTGATATACTGGGTCTGGTGACACTAACCTATCTATCTGCAGGGCTGGGGTGATATGCTGGTTCTGGTGACAGTAACCTATCTATCTGCAGGGCTGGGGTGATATGCTGGTTCTGGTGACACTAACCTGTCTATCTGCAGGGCTGGGGTGATATGCTGGGTATGGTACCATTAACCTATCTATCTGTAGAACTGGAGTGTTATGCTGGTTTTGGTGATATTAACCTATTTATCTTCAGGACTGGGGTGATATATTGGTTCTGGTGACACTAACCTATCTATCTGCATGACTGGGATAATATTCTGGTTCTGGTAACACTAACCTATCTATCTGCAGGGCTTGGGTGATATTCTGGTTCTGGTGACACTAACCTGTCTATCTGCAGGGCTTGGGTGATATTCTGGTTCTGGTGACACTAACCTATCTATCTGCAGGGCTGGGGTGATATGCTGGTTCTGGTGACACTAACCTATCTATCTGCAAGGCTGGGGTGATATTTTGGTTCTGGTGACAGTAACCTATCTATCTGCAGGGCTGGGGTGATATTTTGGTTCTGGTGACAGTAACCTATCTATCTGCAGGGCTGGGGTGATGTGCTGGTTCTGGTGACACTAACCTATCTATCTGCAGGGCTGAGGTGATGTGCTGAATCTGGTGACACTAACCTATCTATCTGCAGGGCTGGGGTGATATGCTGGGTGTGGTGACACTAACCTATCTATCTGCAGGGCTGGGGTGATATGCTGGGTCTTGTGACAGTAACCTATCTATCTGCAGGGCTGGAGTGATATTCTGGGTCTGGTGACACTAACCTATCTATCTGCAGGGCTGGGGTGATATGCTGGTTCTGGTGACACTAACCTATCTATCTGCAGGGCTGGGGTGATATGCTGGTTCTGGTGACACTAACCTATCTATCTGTAGGGCTGGGGTGATATTCTGGGTCTGGTGACAGTAACCTATCTATTTGTAGGGCTGGGGTGATATTCTGGGTCTGGTGACACTAACCTATCTATCTGCAGGGCTGGGGTGATATGCTGGTTCTGGTGACACTAACCTATCTATCTGCAAGGCTGGGGTGATATGCTGTTCTGGTGACACTAACCTATCTATCTGCAGAACTGGGGTGATATGCTGTTCTGGTGACACTAACCTATCTATCTGCAGGACTGGGGTGATATGCTGTTCTGGTGACACTAACCTATCTATCTGCAGGACTGGGGTGATATGCTGTTCTGGTGACACTAACCTATCTATCTGCAGGGCTGGGGTGATATACTGATATTGGTGACACTAACCTATCTATCTGCAGGACTGGAGTGATATTCTGGTTCTGGTGACACTAACCTATCTATCTGCAGGGCTGGGGTGATATACTGGTTCTGGTGACACTAACCTATCTATCTGCAGGACTGGGGTGATATGCTGGGTCTGATGACGCTAACCTATCTATCTGCAGGACTGGGGTGATATGCTGGTTCTGGTGACAGTAACCTATCTATCTGCAGGGTTGGGGTGATATGCTGGTACTGGTGACAGTAACCTATCTATCTGCAGGGCTGGGGTGATATGCTGGGTCTGATGACACTAACCTATCTATCTGCAGGACTGGGGTGATATGCTGGTTCTGGTGACACTAACCTATCTATCTGCAGGACTGGGGTGATATGCTGGTTCTGGTGACAGTAACCTATCTATCTGCAGGGCTGGGGTGATATGCTGGTCCTGGTGACAGTAACCTATCTATCTGCAGGGCTGGGGTGATATGCTGTTCTGGTGACAGTAACCTATCTATCTGCAGGGCTGGGGTGATATGCTGTTCTGGTGACACTAACCTATCTATCTGCAGGGCTGGGGTGATATACTGATATTGGTGACACTAACCTATCTATCTGCAGGACTGGAGTGATATTCTGGTTCTGGTGACACTAACCTATCTATCTGCAGGGCTGGGGTGATATGCTGGTTCTGGTGACAGTAACCTATCTATCTGCAGGGCTGGGGTGATATACTGGTTCTGGTGACACTAACCTATCTATCTGCAGGACTGGGGTGATATGCTGGGTCTGATGACACTAACCTATCTATCTGCAGGACTGGGGTGATATGCTGGTTCTGGTGACAGTAACCTATCTGCAGGGTTGGGGTGATATGCTGGTACTGGTGACAGTAACCTATCTATCTGCAGGGCTGGGGTGATATGCTGGTACTGGTGACAGTAACCTATCTATCTGCAGGGCTGGGGTGATATGCTGGTTCTGGTGACACTAACCTATCTATCTGCAGGGCTGGGGTGATATCCTGGTTCTGGTGACAGTAACCTATCTATCTGCAGGGCTGGGGTGATATGCTGGTTCTGGTGACACTAACCTATCTATCTGCAGGACTGGGGTGATATGCTGGTTCTGGTGACAGTAACCTATCTATCTGCAGGGCTGGGGTGATATGCTGGTACTGGTGACAGTAACCTATCTATCTGCAGGACTGGTGTGATATGCTGGTTCTGGTGACACTAACCTATCTATCTGCAGGGCTGGGGTGATATGCTGGTTCTGGTGACACTAACCTATCTATCTGCAGGGCTGGGGTGATACGCTGGTTCTGGTGACAGTAACCTATCTATCTGCAGGGCTGGGGTGATATGCTGGTTCTGCTAACAGACTCTCTTTAAGACATAAAAAATGAAAGGAGAACTAAGATCTCCTCGCTTAGCCAGAACTACGAGGCTGATGGAAGTGTTTGGTACAGTATTGTACAGTAGATCTGACAATCTCTAATTGTCCATTTTTCCCTCATCATCATCTTCAGTGTTTTCCTCAGTGGAGTCAGACAAGGCTCTTGTGACATTTCCATCGGAGGGCCTGTTGGACGTTCTATCATATTGGACAGGACAAATAGCAGGTCATTCTGTTCTGTATTTCTTGTTGAAGTGATGGACACCAGGACAGAAACTTGACCAACCCGTAATAAATCATTGGGGTTTATTGGGAGCCAATGGTGTCCATCATATGACCGATCTGGCATTTTTTCCCCCTTTTTTCCCTTCTGATAGAACATTAAAGTGGACAATGAAAACTTACACAATTTCCTAAATAAATCTTCTCTTGTCTACATATCCATGTATCGATATTTGTCTACACCGAGGGAGCGCGTGGCTGGTTTCCCCATTATATTTTGCATCACAATTTCCTATAAGACATTGAGGCCGATGTCAGGTACTGTATAACTCATGCCGGGTCTCTACTTAGTTTTAGTAGCTCTGTCAGGCTGAGGCATCTTGATCCCCAAAAGTGGCGAGCGGGTCAGAAAGTGAACAAAGTGGCACATTTTTAATACAAACCGCCATTCTCCAAAAATGCACCATTTTGCAACAGAAAACGGAGGTGCTTAGTAAAGTCCCCCCATTATTGATCAGTTTTTCAAGGTCACTGCTTGTAGTCACAGGATGAGAATGGTCATTGGTTACTTTTAGGGGCTGAAAATTCTATATCAATTCTTCGTGGATTTCGAGATCTTTGCTTTCTGTCATTCATTGTTTTCTTCCATTGGTTCCTGTTCATGTAGTGGACACGTAGCTGCAATCTATTAGCCTTGTTACAAGACACCCGACTTACCGAATCACAGTACAACATGTGACTAGTGCCAAGGATTCTGTTGCTATTATTGGCTGCCAAGGAATACACAAACCGTTCTCCTAAGTAGCGATGTGTCTGGTATTGTAGTTCAGTTCAATTGTCTTGGAGCAGCAATACCACTCACTACCTTTGGACAGGTGTGGTGCTGTTTCTAGTAACAGAAGTTATACATGTCTTATCCTGTATAATATTTGTATCTATCGGAAGCGCTGCTTATTTTTGTATCTTTGTGCACCGTAATACGCGCACTACTGTCGAAGATAAGGAAGGAGACTAGCATGGAGTCTGGGCAGGCGTGGTTGAAGGGAAGGATTGTGGATAAAATTCTATTTTTGAAAGTGGCCATTTTTGGGTACAAGTAATTTATTGAAACAGGGCGGGTTCACACCTGCACCCGGTCTCTGCTTTGTGGGTTTCCGTCTTCAGCCCAAGGAACTGGACAGGAGACGGAAACCGGCAGTCAGGGTTCGCTCACGGGCAGACACTTTGCAAACCCATTCAAATAAAAGGGTTTGGAAACTGACCGCCGGTTTCCGTCTCCTGTCCAGTTTCTCGGACAAAAGACGGAAACCTGTAAAGCGGAGGATGAACCCGCCTTAACTTTGATATTTTTTTTTAGGCAACAAAAACAACAATTTCATCCAGATTTTCTGTCTCTTTTACAATTTACTACTTTTTGTTTTTACAAAATAAACACTGTATGGAAAACAAAAAAGTCACGCACGTCTCCACATTCCCCGAACCAGAACTTTTTTATTTTATTGTAGATGGATGAGGGCTTGTATTTTGCAGGACTGGTTGTCATTTTTTTCTTGATACTTCTTTCAGTACAGATCAGTGTAAATTCACTTTTATACATATTTTGCTACTTCTTATGTAAAATTATTACTTTTTCAGGATAATGTCAAAAAGAGTATCCTATTAATATTATAAATGTGAAAGTTTGTGTGTTTGGATGTTTGTTCCTCAATCACACCTGAACGGCTGAATGGATTTCATAGAAATCTCACGCACACCTACATATTGGCCAGGAAGGGGTAATAGGTTACTTTAAAAGTGTCTCACTCACCTCAAAACGCCACCGCGACCCTCAAAAGTCGTCTCCTGCTCCGCTGTCGGCCCGGGCATGACGTCAGCGCAGGTAGTTACACGCCACTCCTATTGGTGCATGGCGGTGTGTGGGCGGGATAGGGAGCCAGCATAGCAGCCCATAGGTTGGCGCCGAATTGTGGGCATGGCCAGCGCGTGGGGACCTTTTGCTCAACATGGCGGCTGGCCGCATGGTTCCAAGCACCGCTGACAAACTGGCCGGCCACACATTGCCTCAGGCCGGCGTAGCATGCAGCAGCGCACCCGGCCCAAACAAGCCCAGCTGCATGTACCCGCGAACTGTGCGGTTGGGAACACACACAGCACAGGAAGGACCGCACATGTTCGCTGAAGCTGCGGCCACGAGACACACAGCTCCCCAGCATCTACATGGTGAGTACTGCAGGAACAGGGATCGGCAGGTTGCTTAAGGGAAGGGGGGGACAACAGGTGATGGGGAGGGGTTGGAGGTTAGGGAGGCGGAGGGAGGGGTTGGCACCAGAGGGCTGAAGGTAAGTAGGGGGGAGGGGGGCAAATGGGGGGAGGGTAACCGGGGTCACAGGTAGCGGGTGGGGGGGGGAAGGGGTAGATGTAGGAGGTGACTGAAATTTCTAAAGGGGGGAAGGGGGCTGGGGGTGCAGGTGGGGGGAAAGGGGAGCGCCGGAGGTGCAGCATTGGGGCCGTGGGGTCCCGTCCCACGATGCTGTGTGAGGGGCCCGCGCCGGCCGCAAGGAAAGGGCCGTGGAGGGGCACAGGCCGCGCAAGGGTGGTTCGTGCAAGGGTGAGGGGACAGCAGACGAAGTCACGGGTTATAGCTAGTCGGATATATTTTTGTAAGAATATCTATGTAAGTGCAATAGTCGACGTGTCCAAATTTCAAGGAGCTGTCTAAAAAGAGAGGAGTAGTTTGTACAAAATTTATAAAACATAAATCCTGGTGTAGATTTTTCCTTAAATTATAAAATTTTTGCTTTTGTACTGTTAGAGGATCTGAAGCGGCGATCGCTCAGTTGCTTACATAATGCTGGTCAATGTATTAGGCCATAGATATGGAGGCCATTCTCAGACCTCCTGCTGCATGGGGATCAATCATCACCCTGTGTTCGCCTCGGGCGGTGGGTGGGACAGAGGGAGTCTCTTTACTCCGGCGCACACCTTAGATGCTGCAGCCGATACCAACTAAAGGCAAGTTGGGGATTAAGTGGCTGAGATAAGAGATTACATCATCATTTACAGGTCCATCATGTGGTGCACCATGGAGTGAATGTGCTTACCCATGGAAAATTCCTACAACCATTTATCATTCTGCACTAGCGTCCTTCCGAAGATCTTGATAGTTCTTTGAGGGATCAAGGTGGTCGGACAACTGGGCGGATACATCATGTATTGTACACCAGTGTTTTGGAGTACAAGGCAGGACAAAATCCACAATTTTTGGTGCACACCATTTG
This sequence comes from Leptodactylus fuscus, assembly GCF_031893055.1. Lineage (NCBI taxonomy): Eukaryota > Metazoa > Chordata > Amphibia > Anura > Leptodactylidae > Leptodactylus > Leptodactylus fuscus. Next base: position 15,890,673 of record NC_134268.1, read on the forward strand.
CTTTGGCTCCTGACTTGTGTAGAGTTCGCTTCTGGCGCACAGGACCTCCTAAGGTGCGCCAGAATTAGTAAGAAGCCGGATAACACTGAAGGCATGGATTATGATCGGCACATGAAGCTCAGGTTTTAAGATGAGTCCTAAGATCTTCTGAAGAAGAAGACATGTTGTTCACTTTCATTTTATTTTATCAATGGATACAATGATCCAAAAACGTCTTCTACAAATAGTCTTCTACAATGTAGGGACTTTGTCTACACTCGGTAGAACTGTGCTACAATCCTAATTTTCAGAACATATTACAATGACCTGGTCTTCTAGTGGGGTGGACTACCCAAAGTATATAGAACCAACATAATCCCTATCAACAATGGGACCAAAATCAAATATAAACGGGACAACGGGGTCATATAACGTATCAGTATGATATTGGTGTATGAAAGGAAACCCACAAACACAGACAACTCTATGTAGATATTGAAATTGGTTGGATTGGAACCTATAACTCCAATGATGGAGGACAATAGTCTTAACCACTGAACCACCAGACGGGCAAATGTAAGAAATCAGTACTATGAGAAGCACACGATATGGCGGTAATAAGTACAACGTGCTATTATGGGGAAAAGTCACATAGTATTAGGATCCAGGTTGACCCAATGGGAACGTATAGTCATCATGACCATGAACATGGCTAGTCATTGATGAGATGGGGAGACATGAAAGACTAGTCACAAAAAAATCCTACGTTCCAGGTTGGTCGGCGTCTTATCCCATCCATCAACCGTTTATAGGTTGACCAGCTGTTGGTTCTCGGTGATGCTTCCTACTTGTGTCTTATGAGATGAAATCCATTCTTGGTGGAAAAGAAGCCTAAACTTGACTATAAATGTCACAAAAGTCCATTTAGGCTCCGTCAAGATTTCCAATATTCTGTTCCATCGTAACATTCCATATTCCACAACCTCCATGTGATGGACACCAATGGGGCCCAACAGACTCTACTGACTTATAATAGGATCTGTCAGGGTTCTGTCATGGTGTCCATAACTTTCCTGGAAGAAAAAAAGGCGTCTTAGCTGTAGATCTGCACCATGTTCTTGATATTAGATCCCATCAATGTTACTTCTCTTTCAGAGACTACATATGCTCAAGAATCTGGAGGTTCTCCTGTGTTACCGGAACTTACTGACCTGCCCTTAAGAAACATTAGTAAGTAAAAAGGTGGATACTACATATCAGTCACCATATACCGCACTGTACATATTAAAGGGATCCATCTATGAGCGAAAAGGACCACTCTGGTGAAAGTAATAGAAGCCAGAAGATTTATAAAACTGTCCAAAGTATATATGATAGATCTTCTAAAAACAGCACCACAGCTGTCCTCTGGTTGTACGTGGTATTGCAGCTCATCTCCATTCACTTTAGTGAAACAAAAACTGCAGTACCACACCTAACCTGTGGACATGTGTGGTGTGACAAAGCAGTCTTGTTTTTCTTTAAGGTCCATTGTAAAAGGTGCCATCTTGTTCCTGCTGTCCTCATAGTATCCTTACTGAAGTTGTACCATAGAGTCAATGCTAGGTGAAGGTTGGGTATTAGGGTTGAGCGATCGGGATCAGAAAAGTTCGCACTCCGATCGGTGATCAAGCAAATTTCACGATCGCAATCGGCTGGAAAATGATCGGAAATTGGATTTTAAAATCTCAAGATAGGCTCAACCCTAAAAGTGACTTTTCCCATAGAGGAGCATTGACTAGGGTTGAGCGATCGGGATCGGAAAAGATTAGATTCCGATCGGCGATCGAGCAAATTTCACGATCAGGATCGGCTGGAAAAGGATTGGAAATCGGATTTTAAAATCTATCCTGAAATCTCAAGATCTCAACCCTATTGGGTATGAAAATGGTTATGTAAAAATAACATATAACGTGACTTTGTTACGACTCACGTTGCAGATCCAGAGATCACTTGCTGCCTTCATTGCAACCAATGAAGGTGAATGTGGTCACATTGCAAGCTGCAGGTTGCCAGCCACTTGGAACTTCAGGAAATATCACCACATTCATTACAATATAAGCATCATAATAAGGTGACCTTTGGATGTACAATAGGGGTCATCATGGCCATATAACAGTTGCCACATAAGTTCTCATTGCGGATTTTGCATCGGAACCCACTATGCAAAATCCACCATGGAAATATTCCTGCCATCACCAGATTTCTTACATTCACGTCAATGGAAGGTTTGGGCAGATTTTTTCAGCTAGTGTGAAATTATCCTCAAGTTTGCAAAGAGTGTGGAACGACTAATTTGTTTTTGTTAATTACTGAATAATTTTTGTAAATCGCAGCAATTCTACCTGTAGACCCGGCGACACAACACTATGTGTCAGCTGCATATAAACTATCCTTACGGAGAGGGCAAACTATTTTAGGCTCCATGTAGCGTAAACGACGCGTTTCGGCTGTGGTGCAAACACTACGTAAAAAACAGGACATTTTACAGTAATTGCAAGGTCGATGGGTCGATTGTACCTTCGGAAACCACTACAGGTGGTCTGCAAGGGTCCCATGTGAATATACCGGTTCCCATAACTTTTGATATTTTTTTTTTCTAGAAATTAGGGTTGAGCCGATCTTGAGATTTCAGGATAGATTTTAAAATCCGATTTTCGATCATTTTGCAGCCGATCCCGATCGTGAAATTTGCTCAATCACCGATCGGGATCCAAATTTTCACAATCCTGCTCATTCAACTTTTCCCACAATGATTGGCCAGTAACCAAGAATTGTGGGAACTAACGTGAGACCTCGATCCCGCCTAAAAAGATCGGGATCAGAATTCCGATTGCGATGGTGAAATTTGCTCGATCTTTCCCAATCCTGATCGCTCAACCCTACTAGAAACGCCTCCAGGCCCATCTTGAATTTTTACAAATGATCAACTGTTACAACATTCAGCGCGTTCCATAGGGTCACTGTTATTACAGTGTAGATGACAGTGATGTGGACACTCGGCCACCAGGGTCTTCTCCAAAAATCACTGCTAATCTGGATCCCGGGAGTCTGATACATCCCCACTCTTGTGTCACGGCAGCTTTGTGTAATGTTCCTTGTTTCTTCTTATAAGAATATCGTCCTTACGTGTTTTATTCGTATTCTTTCAGACAACTTTACTTTCGATGGGGTTTTTAAAAATATAGAAAGTGTGACGTCGTTCCTTGGTAAGTTCAAACCAAGATTAAGATCAAAGTGGCGACTTTTTTACGTTGATTGTTTCATGTCCATTGTGTCTGTGAATTATGTACAATGTGTCTAGTTTGGATTCCGATATCCCTGGTCGTATAAACAATCGGACACTGACTTACAGGGTGGCGCTAGGGGGACAGTTTTGCATAGATGAATCTTTGTTGTCCATATTCTGGGGTCACGTACCTGCTATTCGATCCTACAATGTGGTTGCCCCTTTGGTCATTGTTCTCCTTTGTCTTCCACAGATTGCCTGGGCTCCCATTTTACTTGGCTACAAGTCATATTCACCAACTTCCCAGCGTTACTCAATTTTGTAAGCAAATTAAAATGTGTAACTGGTCTGTGTCCCAAAGACCTGGAGGACTATGGCTGCACCTGTAGATACGAGCTGGAAGGACTACCCATAGACGCAGCTGATAGGTAAGATACAGTAGTCGGAGAACAGCTATGAAGACTGGTCAAGAGGTCGTACAGGATTAGATAAACATGGCCTCCTTCTTCTAGAAACAGCGCCACCCCTGTCCATAGGTTGTGTATGGTATAGCAGCAATGCTCCATTCAACTGAAAAGGACTGATTTGCAATACCATGCACAAACTGTGGCTAGCTGTGGCACTGTTTTGGGTTGAGATCCCCCATGTTTTTCCCACCATGTGCAATCCCTTTCAGGCCCTAAATTTATTGTGTTTTTTATTGCAGTTGTTGTTTTCAGCATCGGAAGTGTTATGAAGAAGCAATGGAGATGGATTGTACTTGGGACCCCTCTAAAATCATTGCCGATGTTAGCTGTCTCACAAAGAACCTGACATGTGGTAAGATGGTACAGACATCTTCAAGATGTTCTTTTTGTATAAGGGGTGGAAAAATGGGTGGAAGTAGTTTGAAATTCTTAGATCTGGACCCGACATGGTCACAAACCCAGTAAATGTTACCTGGTGCATGTCTACAAGGAGTCCTGGCATGATACTATGTAGACAAAAATAAGGAATTAGGGGGGAGTCGCCCTAATGGTTGTCCTGATGGATTGTCTTGGGGAGTTGCCCAAATGGTTGTCTTGATGGACTGTCTTGGGGAGTCGCCCAAATGGTTGTCTTGATGGATTGTCTTGGGGAGTCGCCCTAATGGTTGTCTTGATGTCAGACAATAAACGCCTCCGGCATTGACATTTCCCTGGTCCTCGGCTATCTAATGCTCCAGTGACGATCTACCTGCAGTAGCGATAAGTGTCCCAAAAATTTTGAGATTTTTGGATTTTGCCAACCACAATTCAATATTATACTCTGTGGCCTCTGTAGAGCAGGGGAGGTGTGGAAATATACTCACCTATGTGGGCCTCCACCACAGCGTTGAGTCTTCTCTGCCGATGTCTACCAGTCTCAGTGGTCCCAAGGGTTCAATGAGACTTGATATTGGGCCTAAGTGGTCACATGGGGCATGCCAACGTCATGAGGCTTGGGGCAGTAGATTAGTTGGGGGTCGTATAACTTTTGTTATTTTATATCACTTTTTGCTGTTTTTTAATGGTGGGTTAGTCTAAAAAAAATCTAAAAATTCGATCTGGTGTATCTGATTTTCTTCCTTACTTTTTTTCTGTTCTCCATAATTTAGCTTGTTATCGAGCAAATGTTTTACAGACTTCTGAGATTGTAATTCCTATAATTAATACGTATACGGGTGCTGGTATGGCCAAGATTATCCATAATTGTCCTCACGTTCCCAGTGGATGGAAAATACTGAAATACTGATGTCACAGATGACAAAAGTTTTCATCAATTTTTCCACCTTTAGCACTGAAATCAATAAGATGGTAGATAGACAACAAATATCATCCATGTTAGCAGTGACTTTGGTCCCTAATATCATGGAGCAAACCATATGAGTAGGGTTGAGCCGATCTTGAAATTTCAGGATCGTTTTTAAGATCCAATTTTTGATCATTTTCCAGTCGATCCCGATCGCTCAACCCTATTCATGATATAGACATGAATAGGGTTTAGCCGATCTTGAGATAACCTCCGACCTCGATCCCGCCGGAAAAGATTGGGATTGGAATCGCGATCGTCAAATTTACTCGATCACGATCTTTTCTGATCCTGATGGCTCAACCCTACTTATGAGAAAATCGATCATTCGAGCAGGATGATCCCTCCCATCTCCAACGTGGCCGAAAATCTAAATTTTTGAATTTCAATGTTTTCATTCGTTTCCATGAATGTAATGGAGGTTTTCATTTTAACGTGGAATTTAGACTATCTTTAGTGTCAAAAATGGGAACAGACTCTCAGGCTGTATTCACACGAAAAACAACCATTTTAATAACTGTGGCGGTCAATGGGTCCATTTGCATCAATTTTTTGTCAAAAAAAACTGACATGTTCTATCTTTGTCTATCAATACGGATATAGATAGAACCATGTGAATAGACCCATAGAGGGTTTTATAACTGTCGTGAACTTGAGTAGATCAAAAAATTTGATGACCCACGAAGGGGTTTTAGGATATTTTTTACGGGTATTCTTTTAGCTAAAAATTTCTGCTCAAGTTATACTATAACTAGAGATGAGCGAGTAGTATTCGATCGAGTACCACTCGCTATTCGAATGGAAAAATTCGATGCAGAACCAGCATTGATTGGCCGAATGCTATACAGTCGGCCAATCAACGCTGGTTCTTCTCCTACCTTTAGAAGTCTTCTCCGTGCAGCGTCCCGGTGGCGTCTTCCGGCTCTGAATTCACTCTGACAGGCATCGGGCCTGGGCAGAGCTGACTGCGTGTGCCTGTGCTACAAGAAAATGGTTGCTTTGACTGTAGGCGGCCATTTTCTTGTAGTGCGGGCATGCGCAGTCGGCTCTGCCCAGGCCCGATGCCTGGCAGAGTGAATGAAGAGCCGGAAGACGCCGCGGGGACGCTGCACGGAGAAGACTTCTCGGAGGATCCAGCCCGACCCTCACTCGTGGACTTGGTAAGTATAATTTGATCAAATGTTGCCGACCCCTGAAACGAGCATTTTTCCCCCATAGACTATAATAGGATTCGATATTCAATTCGAGTAGTTGAATATTGAGGGGCTACTCGAAACGAATATCGAGTATTTAACTACTCGCTCATCTCTAACTATAACCAATTATAGGAACACAGCAGGCAAGTATGGCGGACACTATGTATCTATATTCTATGGTCCAGTCCACTAGATACAAGAATCCATTCTCTATCCAAGTAAGGGCCTATAGATGTAGCCGAGCTGACCTTTGTCACTTGCCATTGTGCGGTATTAGATTATTGCCTCTAAGTCCATGCAAGACATAATAATGAGCTGAAATCCAAGTATCCCCGAATTCAACCGTATTTATGTTTTGTCACAATCCCCCTTTAATAAGCCGATGCGAGGGTTACCGTCGGGGTGAATGGCGGGGGTCTGTGTGCATTGTACATGGAGTTATAAAGCAGGACAGATGGTGGAAAGCAGATCTATAAATGGGGTCTTGTGTTTGTCTTACCCCCCAGAGTCTGGCAGCGATTGTGAGAAACTCCTCTGTGACTGCGACAAAGCCGCCATTGAGTGTTTTGTGAGCACGCAGATTAACTCTTCGCTGAAAGGAATGGATATCACGTTCTGCCCCGCTCCTGTTACAGGTACAAATTACACAATGTCAACCTCCGAGACAACTAAACCTCCCAGACACACAGGTGGCCGCGGGCCCTACACAAGGCCGGGAGACCACTGGCGCCCTCTCATGGGAGTCTCTAGATTCAAGAAAAAATTTGGGCAAGTGTATTGGAACGTTAACTCTCTGGCAAATGACTTGGTAGCGGTATTATCCCATTACGGCCATATTTGGGGGAGTTTTATATTTTTTTTTTCATATTTTTATTTTTTTTTATTCTTCCATTGACAGAGCTGTAAGAGAGCTATGTTTTTGTCGGATAAATTGTACTTTGTAATGGTTCCATTTATTATTCCATTCAATGTGCTGAAAAGCTGGATAAGAAACTCTGAGAAAAACTGAGTTTGTAACTTTCTTATATTTTTTTAATTTTTATTTTTTTAATTATATATATATATATATATATATATATATATATATATATATATATATTTACAGTATTCACTGTGCATTTTGGGGAATGTCTGATGTTGAAAAGAGAAATTATTTAAAATTTTAGCAATTTAAATTTTTTTTTTTAATTTTACGTTAAGACCCCCTTTGGGTCTTGAACCCCAGTGGGTCTGAAGATTAGTTCAATATATTGCAATGCTCCCAAATCCATTGAACTCAATAGGCTTCTGGCTTTCTAGGCAATGGATTGCAGTCCCTGGATGGGGGACAACGGTGATACCAAAAATGGTAGCGTCTGGGCCCCGGTAAAAGATGGTTGCTATTGTTCTTGCCCCTCTATTGATGTTATGGTGGCACTTGAGTCATATTTATCGAAGTGAGAAATTATCCATTGACCTAACTGTTTTCTCTATTCATCTATTTTAGTCACCCCAGAGATCACATCCCAGAATGGCGACAGGGTCCTGGACTCCAAACGTAAGTCCTACACTGCGGATCATCACCAGTTTATTGGCCGCCTGTACCATGTGCAGAGGGCTGCGCCATATGGGTGACACTCCACAACGGGGATGATATGGGAATATATTGTCATCTAGACAGTGGTGCAACTAAACTTCTGGGAGCCCTGGAATAAACTTTGACCAAGGCCCCCACTCCATATCCTTGCTAGCAGTGGTTATGGGTACTGCAGCAGTATCCCGGGGACAGCTATAGCACCTACAACTGCTGTTACCAAGTATACGTTGAGCAAGGAGCGAGTCTTCTGGCCTGTAAGCGTGCTCCAGGGACCAGCTGATCTGCGCGGGTCCTAATCATCAGGAATCTATCATTCATGGATAACCTTAGCGATGTTATATTAGATTAATTTCTATATTATGTTATAACGCCGTATCACATAAATACTTACAGTATATTTGGTGGTTGTAGAATACACGACCTCATCCAACATGGCGGCTCCACATACAGACGACTCCTGTTCTTTATTCACACTGTGTTATAATTCCCAGGACCACATCTAAATTCCCAGCCGGATGGGATTATGACATAAGCAGATGCTCCGTTTTCCTCCCACACGAGCTCCGAACTTCTTCTACCTTTGCTACTTACAATACTTGGCCGTTGGGCTTGTGCTAAATTCAACCTGGATCGCTCTCGGGTCTCCTCCGAGTATAACACAGCTGTCTGTCTCTCCTACTGAATATGCAATTCAGCTGCGTCTTCTACCTTCCAGGCAGTGATTCATGCTGATCAGTGGGGGGATATTGGGATATGTACCAGAGGATATACTTAGACATGGCGTATCTCATCTATAATTATCATTGCCTTTGGAGAACAGCAGATGTGACTGTAAAGGAGATGACATGGTGAGGTTTTCCTTCCCACGGTGTGGGGGAGGAGTAAGAGATATATTTAATATACGTTTCATCATAACAAGGTGTAATATCTTCATCTGTAAGATCTTTCGATGTCTTGGCTTGTAATGACTCTTTAACGTCTTTGTCTATTTTGTAGCTCAGCAGAATAGAAGTGCGGGGACTTTGTATGGGGCCAGCCAAGATGGTAGGTCAATATGACTTGACTTAAGACTTAATTGTTAACCTTCTGCCATGTAGGAGATCTTGAGGAAGAAGCAACAAAGAATAAAAAACATTCTGGAAAATTAGTTGGTCCATGGCTACTGCAGGGGCTTCAGCCCCCAATGTTGGAGAATGGATCATTAGTCTTAGGGTAATGGTATCCAGATCAGTAAGACATTGTTACAATCTTAGGACAAAGAGGAAAGTAGAATAGAGAGTTACATAGGATTGAGTAAGATGGGGAAAGAGGGAGTGAGAGCTGGTTAGAAATGGGGCCGTGTTCATAAGTGACCCATCCAGGGTGGGAAAGGAAAGGTCTAGAGCAGGGTTCGATGGAACCTTAGGCCCTATGCACGGTTCATATTGTATACCAGTAAAAAAACATAGACCTATGTCTTTAATTTGGAAACAAATCATATTTGATTGATCACTAAAGAAGGGTTCGGTGAATGTGCAGATGAAACTGGTGGGGTCGGTACCTCAAACAAGGTTAAGAACCACTGGTCTAGAGGCAAGCCGGGGTCGTAAGCAGGAACAGGTAAAGAACAAAGTCAGGAGGCAAAGGCAAGGTCAAAGGTCAAGGCCAAGGGTCAGATCCACAGGTTATCAGATAACAGGAGAACGCTTACTACCAGGACACTGGGTACAACTGAATAGCCAGCACTGGAGTGGTGCCAGAACACAACTTAAAGAGCACAGAATCATAAGGAAAAACCCCACCCAGATCCCGAGAATCCAGACATACAGAGATGAACCCCTGCCAGCCCTGACCAGCCCCCGGACAGCACCAACACTGCTACTTCCTTCACCCCATTCCTCCATGTACCCGCTCCTGCCTCCAGCCTTCCCCTTTCTTTATAGGACCAGTATTATGACCCCAGCCGATCTTCAACTCTTAAGACTCTTCTCCTGATTTGGAAGTTGTCTGAGCAATAAGATTCCGGGTGTTCCTTTGTAGATGTGTAACACGTTAGTTTGCCTGCTCATTTTCTGACCTCTGTCTGTATACCCATCTCCATTGCTCTTATGTCTCCAGTGGCAGAATCTTTAGCGCAATCATTTCGATCTTTTACGAAACTGAGAATAATGTCTATACAACAAAATCTAAATCTCCGAGGTAGGAAATAAAAATAAGAATTCATCTTAAATTGGATTGTGCGCCTGCTATACACCCCAGCTCTATTGTATGCTCCGCCATAGTCCAGATTATCATTGGGGAAGAGAGAGAGGAAGTTATTAGTCTCATGTCTTGGGAGAAGCTAAGTCTGGGCTATAGTAATAAAAGGCTCCTCGGAGAGGACATCGTGTTCTAAAGTGAACCTTGATCACGTGGATCATACTATTAGCTATTAAGTGTATATAAAAGGACATCTCCATCCGAGTACAAAGTATACGCTCCGGTACCAGGCACAGCTATACTCTTATGCATAGGATTGTGTCTAGAGATGAACAAAGGAATCTGGAGACAGTTTGGATCCCAATTTTCTTGCACCTGGCACTCCTGTGTCTTCTTCTGGCCTCCTGGGTGATGTGATGCGTTCGGAGGTCACCATAGAGGCCTGTGATTGACCAAAGTAATACAATGTTTGGTAACACATGTATGATCATCTACAGGAGAACTGAGGCCCCTGCAAAATGACTTGACGGTCTTTCCTTCTGCGGAGGAGATCACCACTGCTTTCCAAAGTGAGTAACGTCCAGGACTGAATTTTCAAGGTACCTGTAGGTGGCAGCGTGGGGAATAGCTCCTGGTACTGAGGGTCAAGGTTGGATTACAAATAATGAGTAGTCTCTATTCAATGATTACATATTGTACACATTGTAACGTTTGCAGTCCAAGCCCACCTACATCTTGCTCCTCCAAGAGATCATGGATGTTGGGTTAGTCACAGGACCTTTCCCCATCCCCAACTTTGCTTTATGCCCTTCAATAAATGTTGCTGCACTGATTCCAGTACAGTTGGATTTTTTTCTCTAGCCCCCACCATTCCCGAGCAATCAGTGCTGTTAGATTAAGCTCTGAACTTTCAGGTGTCTTATGTCTGAGCTGGAGCATGAAGTCTGGGACTGCCCACATGACAGGAGAAAACCAACATAGTATATGAAGTGCTGAAACAGAATTTATTGCTCGGGAATGGTGGGCGCTAGAGAAAAAAAATTCAACTAGATCAAAATCAGTGCAGCATCAACTAGTGACGAAGGCAAAGAATTGGAGTTGGTGGAGGTGGAAAGGGTCGGACTGGGGTGTCTAGGGCCCACCAGTGGAATTGTTTCTAGGGGCCCACCACCAGGAACCTGCAGACCAGCGATACCGAGACAGGGCAGCTAAAGGTAATACCATCTTGTGAGCCATGCTGCTCACCCGCCATACAACGTGCAACAACATACTACCTAAACCTACTGCTACACACTGTATGGAAAGTGATCAGCATGGCTCCTAGAAATGTTACCATTACCTGTAGCCAGGCTGTCCTGGAAGAGCTGATCTGCAGCGGTCCTGGATGTTGTATCATCACAGATGTAATACTGATGGCCTATCCTAAGGACAGACCATCAACATTATAAAGATGGATAAATCCTTTAAAGATTTGTCCAGGAATTGGAGCAACCCATGTGCCTGGCAGGAGGTGTAAAATAAAAATAATAAATAAAAAGCGCCTTCACCTGTCCCCATTGCTCCATTGTCCGCCGCCAGTGTCCATTTAGTCTCGTGCCGGCACCTCCTTGCTGGGAGTCCTGCACCTCATGTGACCACTGAAACCAATTAGATACAGGATTTCCAGAAATGAGGCCATGAGACCGAACGGACACAGGCAGGAGGATAACGGGGGATGGGGACAAAAGCTCAATGAAAACCACTGCGTCTCACGTCTGTGCCTAATCTTTAAAGAGGACCTTTCACCATTTGGGGCACATGCGGATTAATACACTGTTAGAAAGGCGTTTATGTCAGTCAATCAGTAACGCCCTTCCTCGCAGTAGTGTCTATTGCGCTGTACTGTGTGAGGGGGCTTTGCTTACCGCCTAGTGATGACGCTGAGCGGTAAGGAACGCTTCTGATCTCACAGTACAGTGCAATAGATGCTGCTGGGAAGAAGAACGTTCCTGACTGACTGTCAGAAATGCCCATCTGACAGTGAAGAGCTACGGTACCGGGACCGATAGCTCTTTACTGGGGGAACAGAACAGGAAAGCTGCACTGAATTCAGCGCACTGTCGGCTTTCTAGCGGTATATAAAACCGCATGTGCCCCAGGAGGTGAAAGGTCCTCTGTAACATCTCAATATACTGTACATCACACTACAAGGATAAGACCTAGCACAGCGTCCCACAGCCAAAAAGCGCTGCAGGAAAACCCCCGGCGGCAACACATCAGTTTTTCCTGCAGCGCTTTTTTCAGAAACTCCACAGAGGTTTGCTCTGAGGACTTTCTGTTTCCATTATACCTATACTGCAACACTACACACTCATACATATACATTCATATATACTTACTCACACACACACATATATATATATATATATATAATTAGCATAGCATATACACATTTATATACATTCATATACCATATATACTATATATACTCACATATATACATACACACACATTATTATAGCATACGGTATATACACACACATACCTGTATACAAACATACAGTCCTCAGACAGTATACAAGACACATACTTTAACCCTTAAGTACTATCATGGTGTCTATCATAATGATATGTGTATGGTAGTGGTGTATGATAGACACCATGATAGGACTTAATGGTTAAACAAATGTACACATATACATATTAAACATTACATTTTACTAAAAAAAAAAAAGGAAAAAATATACTCACATTTGTGGATCATTGCAGCAGCAGCAGCAGCAGACTCCTCTGTCCCCACACGGGCCGATGTAAGCGATGACTCACTGCTGGGAGGGGGAGGGGAAGGAAGTCCGGGCTGCAGAGATCACTTCTAAAGATTGCAGGGACAGCTGCAGCCCCTGGTGTGCTCCGGAGTCCGATGTATACTTTCCTTATATTAATAGGGAAAGTATAGCATCGGCAGGAGGCCCCTCTCTGTAAGTGTCGGGGCCCTGGGAAACTGCAGCAGCCGGGCATCTTTAGTAATTACAGCGCTGCCGGCAGCCTGGGGCCCCGAGCTTACGATCGGGCCCCTGCCACTAGCAGTGCTCAGTTTATCAATGCAAATGCATTGGACAGGGGCCTGAACCAGCCCCTGATATCCCGATCGGGCCCCTGACCAGTGCTTCTGCATTGACGAAATGAGCACTGTCAGTCCAGGCTGGGGCCTACCGGGGGATTCCCCGGTACCCCGGCGGGCCAGTCCGACCCTGGAGGTGGAGAAAGATCCTCTTTAAGTTATTGTCCTCTGAGCCCCTTCACTTTCACTCAAGCCACAGGGAAATCTGTCTGCAGCCAATCCTCAGTGTTACCAGGTTATATCAGGCTCCTTCCCCCATTTGAAAGTATCTGATGAATTTTGGTTCCCAGATTGCTAGTCCCGCCAAAGATGTCCCTGTTTCTGTGATTTACTATCTACCTGTGCTTGACCTTGGCCTGTTACCTGACTCTGAACTTGTGCTGCCTGTCCTGACCTATTTCTCTGCACATACTCAGCCTGCCCTGACCTCAGCCTGTATCTTTGTCTATTCTCCTTCCTGTGTCCTCGGTGAGGGGTCTCTGGGCACATCTGGTTTGGAAACACAATGAGTCTACACCCGCTATTACACATATGAGGTTACTCCCTGCAGTCCTCTCTTGTAACATTAATAGCAATGTATGTTTTTCGTTTAAGGTTCAACTTTTCCTCCCGATACACCTGACGTAGAACCTTCCATGGGTAAGTACTGACTATATTCTATCTGCTGTGTTAGAGAATAGAGATAGACAGGAGATAGATAGATAGATAGATAGATAGATAGATAGAGAGATAGATAGGAGATAGATAGATATGACATAGATGGAAGATAGATAGGATAGATAGATAGATAGATAGATAGATAGATAGATAGATAGATAGGAGAAGATGGATAGATAGATAAGACATAGATATGAGATAGAAGACGGATAGATTCAGTAAAATCCCATTTGCTACATTTATTCCGGAATTGGAAGCAGCCGCCCTGCCGTGTGTATGAGGACGTGTCAGTGATCTATGTATAAGGGTCACACCACATTATAAATGCCCCTTCAGGGGGGATACTGTAGATTTTGCCATTATTGAAGTGTGAGGGATTTGGCCCCACATGTCAGGAGGCCTCATGGCCGGGATTATACGATTATACGGAGGTGATAAGAGCTTCTCCTCCTGGCAGTGATTTGTGATTGCTCACTTCTGTGTTGTTGTTACAGTCACATCGCAGCCGCACAGTTGTCCCCATGCTTCATAAAGCCCAAGTTCATAAAATTGATGAAATCCAATGTAATGGCTGCTATGAGGCTGCTGTGACTTCTCACTCATTGCCATAAATCAGGCAAACGCCTTTGAAAGAAAAGTAATACGGCGACACAACACGCTGAGCAGGTGACTAGAGGCGGAGGTATTCATAGACGCTTGTGGTATTTTTATCCTTCACTACGTCAAATAATAGGCAGATTCATGAACTGTGTCAGATTGTAAAGAGAAAAGCGATCATTATACAGAGAGGTAGAGACAAAAGGAGGAAAAGCGAGAGGAGAAAGAAGTGAGAGGAGGAAAAGGGAGAGAAGGAAGAAGGGGGGAGAAAGGAGGAAAAGGGAAAGAAGAAAGGAGGAAAAGGGAGAAGAGAGGGAGAAAGGAGGAAAGGGGAGAGGAGAAAGAAGCGAGAGAAGGAAAACGGAGAGAAGGAAGAAGAGGGGGGAGAAAGGAGGAAAAGGGAGAGAAGAAAGAAGCGAGAGAAGGAAAAGGGAGAGAAGGAAGAAGAGGGGGGAGAAAGGAGGAAAAGGGAGAGAAGAAAGAAGCGAGAGAAGGAAAAGGGAGAGAAGGAAGAAGAGAGGGAGAAAGGAGGAAAAGGGAGAGAAGGAAGAAAAGGGAGAAGGAGGAAGGAGGAAAAGAAGAAAGAAGAGAGAGAGAAAGGAGGAAAATGGAGAGAAGGAAGAGGGGGGGAGGGGGAAAAGGGAGAGAAGGAAGAAAAGGGAGAAGGAGGAAGGAGGAAAAGGGAGAGAAGAAAGAAGAGAGAGAGAGAAAGGAGGAAAATGGAGAGAAGGAGGAGGGGGGGAGGAGGAAAAGGGAGAGAAGGAAGAAAAGGGAGAAGGAGGAAGGAGGAAAGGGAGAGAAGAAAGAAGAGAGAGAGAAAGGAGGAAAATGGAGAGAAGAAGGAGGGGGGGAGGAAAAGGGAGAGAAGGAAGAAGGGAGGGAGAAGGAAAAGGGGAGGAAAAGAGGGACAAATGAGATGAAGGGAGAGAAGCAGGAAGAGAGGGACAAAGGAGAAGGGTGAGAAGGAAGAAGAGGGGGAGAAAGGAGGAAAAAGGGAGAGAAGGAAGAAGAGAGGGAGAAAGGAGGAAAAGGGAGAGGAGGGGGGGGAGAAACAAGGAAAAGGGAGAGAAGGAAGAAGAGAAGAGAAAGGAGGAAAAGGGAGAGGAGGAAGAAGAAGGGGGAAAGGAGGAAAAGGGAGAGAAGAAAGAAGAGAAGAGAAAGGAGGAAAAGGGAGAGAAGGAAGAAAAGTGAGAAGGAGGAAGGGAGGGAGAAGGAAAAGGGGAGGAAAAGAGGGACAAATGAGATGAAGGGAGAGAAACAGGAAGAGAGGGACAAAGGAGAAGGGTGAGAAGGAAGAAGGGAGAGTGATAAAGAGGAGGAGAAAAAAAAAAACAGAGGAAGAAGAGAAAGAAAGCAGAGCAGGGCAGAAAAGGGAAGAGAGAAGAGGAAGGAAGGGAGAGACAAAGAATTCTAAACATGAGCAAAAATTCTTTGCGGCTCAGACTGTACAAATTCTTCTGATAATGGACATAACAAAAAAAAAAAAACAACAACAAAAAAACAAAACTACAAATAACGCCTGCGGACTCTTGGTCTTTCCCTCTCCTCCTAATTCCTTATTTCTAATCTAGTACAACAGGAAAGCCTTCTATTAAGTTTGTTGTATATAAAGGTTAAGTCAATGTTTCTGTCATGTTACAGCTGGGTCAGAGACACCGGGAGGATCACCGAAAATGGAAGGTAGAGTTCTCGTACCTGGATAGTATACTGTATATACAGTTTGTATATTTTATTGGTAATAGATGGATCGATCCTTATATTGTAATGTGTGATGTGTGTTGGGACATTAGATCTGGTAAACCATAAATGAGGGATGATTTACTACTAGGATGGGCTGCATGGCAATAGAGATCATGTACAATGTCTTCACGTGAAAGAGCGCAGCCCAAACTTGCATGTGCTGCTATTCCACATAGTAGTATATAGGGAAGGGCCTCCACTAGGTTTCGGGGATGGTTACACGAAAGGTAACACTGTTGGATTTTGTTTATGATTGTAAAACCATTCCATGGGCCGCCATATACTGAGGTTGGAGGGGATATTACTCTCTGTTCTCACGAGAGACAGCTTTTTAGATACATCGCCATTGAGTATTGGCCTTCACTACTGGAGTAGAGGACTGAGCCATGGTCTGTATTGATTTATTGGTGGGATCTTATATTCTCCATAGCCATGCTGGACAACAGAAGGCCGGTCCGTACAGAGCACGTTCGGTTCTATAAATAATATCTGTCTCTGAAAGTAGGAACACGCAAACATTTCTTATAGGGTTGTTTAGGATTACAACAATATGACTGGTGTCTTCTAGAATCTGCGGCTGGTGTTCAAGGTCAGACTGAGACTCTTTGGGCCACCAGATAAAATTATTTTCAAGGCCCCCAGGAACAAGACCTCAAAATGGGGGATCTTCTGCCTGGTCCCACTGGTGGATCTGCTGGTACTTGGGTAGACCACCCTAAAACAACTTGCGTCTGGTATTGGAGCGGATGGAAGTGAGATAGTCTGAGGTGCAACACCAGGCATAACCCAAGGTGCTGTTTTTGCAATAAGGACGTACCTATCTACCTACCGTATGTGACTTCATGACGGGGGTTTCTACAGGAAGTTCCATTTTTTTTGATACATATGTATAGAATCCAAAAGAGTGTAGATAAAAATTCCCCAACCTGCACAAAGTCACAAAAAAATTGGATTTGTTTTGTGACTTTTTGAGAAGTTCGTCCACTTGTTTCGTTTCAGGCTGAGATTGTTTGGCCAAAATGAGAAGTAATATTTTTATGACATCATCCAGGAGGCCAGACGACTGAGGAGGACCATTAGGTAGCCCAGGAGAGAAGGTTATTGACCGTGTTATTGTGTATCCGCACCTCCACTTATTATATTGTGGGGTCTGAAGAAACCTCAGAGTATAATAGTGATTGGTAAATCCTAAAAGGTCCAACTTCAGGTCAAACCCAAAATTTGGGACGAATCTGGTTTGCTCTATTGAACGTAGTGGCTGACCCCAGTGATCCATAGGGGTGCGGCTGCAAATACCACCCACTTTTAGGCTGCATTTTTGGTAATGAAAAACAAGTTGCTGAATTTCCTTGATCTCCCATGCTCAGTAACCATGTAACACACTCGGGATTTCGTGATCTTTGTTCTCGTTTCAGGTCCCAGTGATATCCTCAATAACTTAAGGCCAGCAGGTAAATCTTGTAACCTTTGTTCACAGTATAAAATGTGTTGATATGAATAAAGCTTGTTGACGTGACCACTACTTTGTCGTAATTCTGGTAAGATCTTTGATCTCGATGTATGTAAATAAAGAGGGCGGAGAGAGAAATCACCAGCGGGTAAGTATCACAAGGTGAGCGCGCAGGCGGGGGTCATGTCAATAAGCTTTATTTATATCAACACTGTTAAACAATTCCAGCGTATTATAGTACGTGATCCAACTAACATAACTCTGTATTTCAGGCACCTCTCGACCCTCCAATGTAACCCCCACAAGTAAGTGTCCCCATATAACTAGTCTAAAGCCAAGAAAAGTTGATCGGTAGATAGATTTGGTGGAATGAATATTGTGTGTAACATTAGACCGTCTGTAACAATAGTAGGAACGTTAGAAAGGACTTAGTATTGTGTACAGAGAACAAGCAGGGGCAAGAAGAATAGGAAGACTTATTTTCCCACTATTTTATGTTGAAGGCAAGAAACATTGAGAACGATTTTATTTCAGTTTGTGATTGAACATAATTTTGTGTTATAACATAACGTGTAACTTACAGAGTCAGGATTCAAGTTTGTAGAAGAAAGTACCCAAAGATCAGCCGTGTCACCGATCTCTGCTGTGACGGACAGTGAATCAGTGGAACAAGGTGAGTAGAGAAGATAAGATAATCCTTTAATAGTCCCAATGTGGGGAGATTTCAGCATGTTACAGCAGCCTAGTAATACAGATACAGGAGAATACACAGTAATATATTACAGACGTAGACACACATATGCTGAGAAGAGAAGATATACTAGGAGTCCATAGCAGCTAAGGAAGAAAAGGAAGAAGGAAGACTTCATCGTCATAATCATTAGTTCTCTGTGCGGAGTGATCTTCGCTTGGACTGATGTAGATTATACAGCCTGGTCGCGGTTGGAAGGAAGGACCTGCGATAGCTCCTTCTCACACTTGGGGTGAAGCAGACGGTCACTTACAGTGCTGCCAAGTCCCATCAGGGTCCCATACATGGGGTGGGATTTGTTCTCCTGCATGGAGGTCACCACAGACAGTATCCTTCTGTCACCCACCACCTGTACTGGGTCCAGGGGGCTCCCCAGGACAGAGCTGGCCCTTCTGATCAGCCTGTCAAGTCTATTTCTGTCCCTGGTTGATATACTGCTCCCCCAGCAGGCCACACCGAAAAAGATGGCTGAAGCAACCACAGAGTTTAAGAAGGCCCTAAGAAGTGGCCCCTGGACTCCGAAGGCCCTCAGCCTCCTGAGCAGGTAGAGTCTGCTGTGGCCCTTTCTGTGCAGCGCCTCCAGGTGATCAGCCCAGTCTAGTTTATTATTGATATAGAGAATAGAGAGATACCGAGCACACTTATAGTGTAGATGGTCTATTATAAATATATAGATGAATTATCTGGTGTTTATGAAAAGAACTCAGGACCTGGTGGCCTCTCACCTGATCGGGTTGTGACTCCGTTCACAACTCCGTTTTCAGCAATATTAGGCTTCGTCAGAGTGAGAGTGGCAGCACGTCTCTATAACACTGGTCAAAAACCAGGAGGATGCACCAATGGAAGAACAAAAGGACGGCGCTCTCAGGTCCAAAGTAATTTATTCAAAAAGAAGATTGCACTTTTTTTTTTTTTTTTTTTAAATGATTCTAATTAGAAAACATAAAAATCTATATGATTACATTCCTAAAAATATATATATATAAATATAGCCCACCATGTTCATGATATACTCGATATTGGTACATTAAATTTCTATCTGACTATTATACAAATTAAAAATGAAAAATAAATTGAATAATTTAAATAGTTTAAAACATGCATTTCAACCAATTATATAGGCCCTTCCCTAAAAATACACCTTTTAGTTAACAGTATACATTAAGAATGACCAAAAGGATTATACAAGGTAACTCATCTGTTTACATCCTCAGTTGCGATATTTAGGCCCGCTGGATGTAATGTTCTGGATGTTTAAATTTAATACATCTCTTTTTTATTTAGCTTACTCAGTCTATCACTATTACCCGGGGGAACCCAGTCAATTGGTGTTACCAAAAATCCGCTGAAGCTTTTGTTGTGATGTTCATCTGCATGTCGCGACACACTATGTTTCATGTAACCGTTTGTGACATTCGAGCGATGCTTGTTGATACGCTCGCTTAATTGTCTAGATGTTCTGCCTATATATTGGAGGCCACACGGGCATTCCAATAAATATATTACAAATGACGAAGTACAATCAAGATGGTATTTTATTTTAGTGCAATCTTCTTTTTGAATAAATTCCTTTGGACCTGAGAGCGCCGTCCTTTTGTTCTTCCATTAGTTTATTATTGAGGATCACGCCCAGATACTTATAGGTCCTGACTATCTCAATACATGTCCCTTGGATCTCCACCGGGTCGGAGCACTTCTCCGTTTACTAAAGTCCACCACCATCTCCTTGGTCTTCCCAGCATTAATCCTGAGCTGGTTCTGCTGGCACCATTCAACAAAATCCCAGTATCTGTATTCCCTATCGTCGCCATCAGTGATAAGGCCGACTATAGCAGAGTCATCGGAGGACTTCTGTAAGTAACAGCTGGAGGAGTTGTGCCTAAAGTCAGCAGTGTACAGTGTGAAGAGAAATGGGGCAAGAACTGGAGGTGCCCCCGTACTACAGATCACAGTGTCAGACACACAGTCCTGGGCTCTCACATACTGAGGGCGGTTTGTCAGGTAGTCTAGGGTCCAGTTGGACAGGTGATGGTCCCTCCACCAAGGTTCAGCTTCTCCCTCAGTAGCCCTGGCTGAATGGTGTTGAACGCACTGGAGAAATCACAGAACATTATTCTCACAGTGTTCCCGGGTTTCTCCAGGTGAGAGAGAGCTCTATGAAGAAGGTGGATGATGGCGTCATCTACCTCAATGCCTGGCCGGTAGGCAAACTGGAGGGGGTCCAGAGCGGAGCTCACTAGGGGGCGTAGGTGTGTCAGGACCAGTCTCTCTAGGACCTTCATCAGGTCACATATATAAATATATGTGTGCGTGTCCCTGCTTAACTTGACAAGAATATAACTACTATAATACTACTCCTATGTACAAGAATATAACTACTATAATACTGCTCCTATGTACAAGAATATAACTACTATAATACTACTCCTATGTACAAGAATATAACTACTATAATACTGCTCCTATGTACAAGAATATAACTACTATAATACTACTCCTATGTACAAGAATATAACTACTATAATACTACTCCTATGTACAAGAATATAACTACTATAATACTACTCCTATGTACAAGAATATAACTACTATAATACTACTCCTATGTACAAGAATATAACTACTATAATACTACTCCGATGTACAAGAATATAACTACTATAATACTTCTCCTATGTACAGGAATATAACTACTATAATACTACTCCTATGTACAAGAATATAACTACTATAATACTGCTCCTATGTACAAGAATATAACTACTATAATACTACTCCTATGTACAAGAATATAACTACTATAATACTACTCCTATGTACAAGAATATAACTACTATAGCCGACCCCCCTAATTTTACCACAGAAAACTGGGAAAACTTATCGACTCGAGTATAAGCCGAGGGGGGGGGATGCAGCAGCTACTGGAAAATTTCAAAAATTAAAATGGTCGGAGTTTTTGGGTGCAGTAGATGTTGGGAAAGGGGAGGGGGTCTTTTGGTTGTCTGTCTGCCCCTTCCCTGAGCTTGAGGACTGATGTATTCTAGGGAAAGTGAGAGTGATTTAGAACTCTTATTTCTTTTTTTTTAAATCTTTTTTTTTTGCACTGTTTTATGGGAGATTCTATACATTGATATTGCGGCTGGTCATAGACCCCCCCCCCTCCTTAAAAAAAAAATAATTTTTTTTTTGACTCGAGTATAAGCCGAGGGGGGCTTTTTCAGCACAAAAACTGGGCTGAAAAATTCGGCTTATACTCGAGTATATACGGTATCTATAGTCTATACATAAATACACGTCCTACTTCTCTTCGTGGAGTTACTAACCTACTGTACTGATGGTGTCCTCAGGGATCGGCAGATATATGCATCACTACATAAGATTCCTCCAGCACAGGACAGTCTTTTGCATGTTCCTCGGTGACTAAGTTTATCCAGAGGGAAGAATAGTCAGAGCGCTGTCAAGGTGACTGAGGACAAGGAGATTCCAGTCCCTGGCAGAGCGTCTCCCCTCAGGACATGGTGTCTTATAGGCCGCTGATTAGACTGTGCCCGGGAATCTCTCGGAGACTTCGCTGACTACAGTAATTGGGCTTCTAATTGCTGTAAAGATCTAAACGCTCTAATTCAGATGAAGGAATGTACGACTTAGAGCTCAGAGTCATTCCAGGAACTTGTGCAGGTCTCAGGGGTCTATTGGAAGTGACAGGCAGTGGTGTGAGCGGCCATACTGGAGGACAGATGAGATACATCACAGCGTCTCCTGGGATACATTGTATCCACACTGTGACAATGACTGGTAATCCAGGATGTTATCAGGTCACAGCATCGCCCTCAGCACCAGCGCCGCCTCCCACAGGAGAAGATTTAGCTAGAATAGAGAGGAAATGTTGTGAAAGGTAAAACCAGACAAGGCAACGATAACCGGAGGATAGCAAGAGGTTAATTTAAAGGGGTTTAACCTATATACGATATTTACTGGTTACAAAGAAATCGGAATGTCCCACGAGAACTGAGACAAAGGCTTTTCTGACTTGCTAAATGGTTACAATCTGGATGTATGCCCTGACCACTAGAGGGGGCCACATGCATATGGTATAATGCAGCAAGGGTCTGTAGAATTACTGTGCTATGAGCTCCCCCTAGTGGTGACTGCATTTGATCATTCCTGGGCCTCCTTTTTGGTTGCAAATTTACCCCAGAAATATTTTCTGCTCCCATTTACTTCAATGGCAGGTTGCAGTGGAATTTGCTGGAACGATTCTTCCCCCCCAAGAGCTGATTTTTTTTTTTTTCACCTAGCAGAAAATGAAGTTTCTCTGCAAAAATTGTTGCGGAAAATTCCAAGCCAAAAATTCCATTGATCACATGGCCATGTCGCACCTCAGTCCCATTTGCTTGAATGAGATTTACCTTTAGCATGACCATGTGGTCAACAGATGTGATGTCACTTCCTGAGATGAAGAGAAGAGTCAGGTTTTCTCATCCTGGATAATCCCTTTAAGGTCCTTTTACTAAAAACCGCTCTATACGCACAACCATCTTCCAGCTGAAAGTCAAAAGGGTCAGGAAGAAATGGGGCACGAGCTGTCTCTTTTTCAAAAATTGCCTACATGGCATCCACCTCGCAGTGTGTTGGATCTCTCTTGACCTTCAATTTATTCAGGCATACACAAGTATCATTCACAGATATCAGACTCCCTCCCACACTATTACTGAACCTCGATAAGCCTAAACTTTTGACACCTGACAGTAAAAAGTGATTACAGTGCACTTACCTTCAATGACCACTGGTGACGTCTTCTCTCAATGTAATTGTCAACTTTTCCTTTTCTTCTCCATCCGAGCCCAGACCACCATGATGATTTCTTCCATGACCTCCTGTTGTCTCCCAAGTTTTCCTGCTTTGTGTCCCTCTATATAACATACTCCCTAATAGAGTAGTACTTGATCCGCCTAGCCCAGTTTCCATAGTTAGTGGAGTGGCTCAAGTTCCTCGTAGCAGACTCGGTCCAAGCATCGCACTGACGTTGCCACATTGTGATGCCTAAACTGGGGCAAAAATATGCAAATCTATTCTCCAGGATGTAATTAGGAGAACAGTGCCTCTGTATGCCGCCCTCTAGGGGCAGCCCCCTTAACATCATGTATGAGCCAGTTAAAAAACCTACTGACATGATGCGAGGTTTATTGGCAAATTAGTATTTCTATTCCAAAAGGAACAGATTCCCAGCTATGGACAACGCTGTTTTGGTCTTTTGGACCTCCTCAGCATAGCGCAGGGATACTGATTTGGCAGAGTGAGAGACTACAGACCAGAGTCAGGAGATAATCATACATATTATCATATTATACATATTATCCCCTGACCCTGGTCTATAGTCTCTCACTCTGCCAAATCAGTATCCCTGCGCTATGCTGAGGAGGTCTAAAAGACCAAAACAGCGCTGTCCATAGCTGGGAATCTGTTCCTTTTGGAATAGAAATACTAATTTGCCAATAAACTCTGATAATGTCAGTAAGCTTTTTAACTGAATCATGCATGATGTTAAGGGGAATGTCCCTAGAGGGCGGCATACAGAGGCACTGTTCTCCTAATTACATCCTGGAGAATAGATTTGCATATTTTTTACCCAGAATCCCTAGCGGAGCAGAAAGACTTGTAAGTCTCCGTATGCCTATGTAGGCACACACTCTCTCTAATGTGTATGATTATCCCCTGACCCTAAACTGGGCCAGTGATGGCTTACACGTGGCCCTGGCATCTTGGGCTTCAGGCCTTAGTGAATGATCAGTCATAGAGTAGATGCCCTAAGGATATGGGTACAATTGAATGGGGCTGCTAATAATCCACAAGTATCGGCCATGGGTGCCTGGTGCTGGATACGCCACAGAAATGGATCCCTGTGTTCCCGGGAAGATTTCAGGATTCTAGGTTTACTTAAAATAAAAGGAAATGTATCTTTTTCTCCAAGTCTGTGACAGATTTCACTTCCAACGTGTTATGGAGAATGGGAACGTCATGAGCGACTTACCGCTGCTCGGCGAGATGCTGTACTGCCTGACAGGCCGCTGCCCGGAGGAGTTCGAGTCATATGGCTGCTACTGCGGACAACAGGGGAGTGGGAACCCCAAAGATATACTGGACAGGTACAATGTTTAGGCAGACATGGCATCTTTCTTGTATGAATCTTAAAGGGGTTGCCTTGGGATAGGTTACCAATGTCTCATTGTCAAGGATACAACCACTGTGATCCCTACCAATCCCAATCACATGGGCATGCATTGACTATAATGGATCTACCATGTGACCTCTGTAGAAAGCCAAGTAAAGCAGTCAGGAGAAGAACGGATAGCTCTCCGATGCTTAAAAACATTATATGGACAGGTCCTTAGTCTGAGCTAATAAGGTATTAGAACTCCTTCCATTTAAAACACAGAGAACTGCAGCTGCATCGGCCCCTTATCCCCACCATCTACCATTCAGCTTTACACACAGAGAACCCGGGGTTACATCACCTTTACGCAGTGTTCAGAATTCTGTTGCTTACATAACAGGCACGGAGTTGTACACTCATTGTGTCACAAAACTAGTTTGGCTTAGGGCCACTCTTATGGGCAATGTCCATGTCCACCCCTACTCTTGTCTTCACCCTTAACACTCCATACAGGGATTTTGCTGCAGGGAGACCACCAGGTCACTCACTACCTGCGATCCTGGTGTTGGAGACCCGCTGACCAGCCAGGGAAAGGAGTGTGGTGCAGAGCACCAAGACATCAGGCAAAAGCAGAGCGTGAAAACAGGCCATGTTCAGGGTTGGTAGTGTACATGAACAGAGTAAACAGGCAGGAGGTCAGGGCTGGCAGAGTATATATACAGAGAGTAAAGCAGCAGGAGGTCAGGGCTGGCAGAGAATATGTACAGAGAGTAAACAGGCAGGAGGTCAGGGCTGGCAGAGTATATATACAGAGAGTAAAGCAGCAGGAGGTCAGGGCTGGCAGAGAATATGTACAGAGAGTAAACAGGCAGGAGGTCAGGGCTGGCAGAGTATATATACAGAGAGTAAACCAGCAGGAGGTCAGGGCTGGCAGAGTATATGTACAGAGAGAAAACAATCAAGAGGTCAGGGCTGGCAGAGTATATATACAGAGGGGAAACAGGCTAGATATGAGGGCTAGAAGAGTACATATACAGAGGGGAAACAGGCAGGAGGTCAGAGCTGGCAGAGTATATATACAGAGGGGAAACATGCTAGAAGTCAGGGCTGACAGAGTATATATACAAAGTGTAAACAGGAAGGAGTTCAGGGCTGGCAGAGTATATATACAGAGGGGAAACAGGCTAGAGGTCAGGGCTGGCAGAGTATATATACAGAGAGTAAACAGGCAGGAGGTCAGGGCTGGCAGAGTATATATACAGAGAGTAAACAGGCAGGAGGTCAGGGCTGGCAGAGTATACAGTCTTATGAAAAAGTTTGTGCCCCCCTATTAATCATTTTTAGTTCTAAATATTTTGGTGTTTGCAGCAGCCATTTCAGTTTGATATATCTAATAACTGATGGACACAGTAATATTTCAGGATTGAAATGAGGTTTATTGTACTAACAGAAAATGTGCAATATGCATTAAACCAAAATTTGACCGGTGCAAAAATTTTGGTACCCTTATTTTATTGATCTGAATACTCCTAACTTCTTTTTATTGACTTACTGAAGCACAAAATTGGTTTTGTAACCTCACTGAGCTTTGAACTTCATAGCCAGGTGTATCCAATCATGAGAAAAGGTATTTAAGGTGGCCAATTGCAAGTTGTTCTCCTATTTGAATCTCCTCTGAAGAGTGGCATCATGGGCTACTCAAAACAACTCTCAAATGATCTGAAAACAAAGATTGTTCACCATAGTTGTTCAGGGGAAGGATACAAAAAGTTGTCTCAGAGATTTAACCTGTCAGTTTCCACTGTGAGGAACATAGTAAGGAAATGGAAGACCACAGGGACAGTTCTTGTTAAGCCCAGAAGTGGCAGGCCAAGAAAAATATCAGAAAAGCAGAGAAGAAGAATGGTGAGAACAGTCAAGGACAATCCACAGACCACCTCCAAAGAGCTGCAGCATCATCTTGCTGCAGATGGTGTCACTGTGCATCGGTCAACAATACAGCGCACTTTGCACAAGGAGAAGCTGTATGGGAGAGTGATGAGAAAGAAGCCGTTTCTGCAAGCATGCCACAAACAGAGTCGCCTGAGGTATGCAAAAGCACATTTGGACAAGCCAGCTTCATTTTGGAAAAAGGTCCTGTGGACTGATGAAACAAAGATTGAGTTGTTTGGTCATACAAAAAGGCGTTATGCATGGCGTCCAAAAAAAACAGCATTCCAAGAAAAGCACTTGCTACCTACTGTAAAATTCGGTGGAGGTTCCATCATGCTTTGGGGCTGTGTGGCCAATGCCGGCACCGGGAATCTTGTTAAAGTTGAGGGTCGCATGGATTCCACTCAGTATCAGCAGATTCTTGAGAATAATGTTCAAGAATCAGTGACGAAGTTGAAGTTACGCCGGGGATGGATATTTCAGCAAGACAATGATCCAAAACACTGCTCCAAATCGACTCAGGCATTCATGCAGAGGAACAATTACAATGTTCTGGAATGGCCATCCCAGTCCCCAGACCTGAATATCATTGAACATTTGTGGGATGATTGGAAGCGGGCTGTCCATGCTCGGCGACCATCAAACTTAACTGAACTTGAATTGTTTTGTAAAGAGAAATGGTCCAAAATACCTTCATCCAGGATCTAGGAACTGATTAACAGCTACGGGAAGCGACTAGAGGCAAAAGGAGGATCGAATAAAAATATTACTGCCACTTTTCTGTTGAGGTGCCCATACTTTTGCACCGGTCACATTTTGGTTTAATGCATATTGTACATTTTCTGTTAGTACAATAAACCTCATTTCAATCCTGAAATATTACTGTGTCCATCAGTTATTAGATAGATCAAACTGAAATGGCTGCTGCAAACACCAAAATATTTACAACTAAAAATGATTAAGATTAATAGGGGGGCACAAACTTTTTCATAGGACTGTATATACAGAGGGGAAACAGGCTAGAGGTCAGGTCTGGCACAAAACATGAAGAGAGTAAACAGGCAGGAGGGTCAGGATTGGAAGCACAAATTCAATTGTCAGGAACAGGCCACGGTTAGTACCAAAAGATCAGAAGGTCGTGGTAACAGAAAGGTACAGCAGTGACAGGACATTCAGCGGCGCATAAATAGTAGGCAGAGACAAAGTCAGCTAAGAGGCTGAGGTCAGAACCTAAACAATGAGAAAGCAATAACACCTAGGCAGGTCACTAGTAAACCAGTAACCATTGCTCAGACAAGGTGTGGCAGATGAAGCAGAGTTTTATACCTGCAGAGGGACAAAGATAGGCTAGGCAAGATTTACTGACAAGTTTGCTGACTTGTAGAAGCAGGAAGGAAGCGCGGACGTGCCCTATGGTCAGACCGACACCATCATGAAATGCCTGCGCCTGGCAGCGTGGCGGAGCTGGGAACAGACTGTGTGGAGAAAGGCGGCAACCTGCTGCCATTAGAGGTTAAATGTTTGATCTGGTTCAGCGTCTGTATACAATACTGTTCACACCAGGCAATATATTAATAGTCAGCTATTGGAATAAACAGCTCTATTACACCCGCGCACTCCAGCACCAGGACGAGATTTGGGTCTTTGGGCTGCCAGGAACATAAATTGACTCAGCATCAGGAGCCATAGTGGAGTAGATTAGATTTATCTGCTCTTTACCCCTTTAATGCACCAGGTGCCATACATATCACTGCAAAGAGTCTGCCCCCTGCAGACAGAAAATTGAACTGCCTGAGGCAATAAGCAACCCTGCAGCTAAGGCAGCAAAGTGATGAACTCCTGCCAGCAGAAGTCTAAATGCAGCTCTGGATATGACTGGAGAGTAAGATATGGACAGAATACAGACAGATTCTCTGTGCCGAGAAGGACACAAATGTCACGACTGTACAGTTAATCTGTAGCAAAGCCTGGCAGGAAGTGTGCAGTAAACTGCAGCGCCACCACAGGGGAAACTAAGCATTACACAATATCAATAGGTTGTCTGTGCAACACAATACAGGACAGAGAGACTTTTGGCAACCAGTCTGCACCCTGGCCATAATATTAGGAGCAGAGGACCCCCCTCTATTAACACAAAAGTCAATTATGACAAGAGTTTTTCTAGCGTAGACAACCCCTTTAAGCTTTATATACATAATACTGGAGACTCCTTTAATAACTTGTTATAACCTTTTAAGGCAAATGACTACGTACCATACCAGACGCATACAATACGGTACGTTCCGCCACCTTACACCTTTTCTGCTCCTGCCCTCAGCTGCTGTTTCTCCCACCAATGCTGTATTGAGCATCTGAAGAAAATCGGCTGCGCCCCGGACAGAAATGTCAGGTCAGAGATCGTGTGCGTGGAACACAAGCCAACATGTAAGAAGACACTTTCTCTTAATATTGAGTGGATTTTTTTTTGTGGAAAGGGTTACTGTGGGGAAATAAAAAGAATACACGGAGATATCCCCAGTCCATGAAGTGGGGGCACATTGGGGGTGCAGTTTCAAACTCCCTTACGGCGAAGATCCCTTTAAAGTTGGGTGTGCACAATCTTCTCCGATCTATAGGGAACATCCAGATTTTACTGCTTCCAAGGGTGCCCAAAAATTCTTCTAGACAAAATTAATCAAAACTTACTGTATATACTCGAGTATAAGCCTAGTTTTTCAGCACCTTTTTGTGCTGAAAAAGTCCCCTTGGCTTATACTCGAGTCAAGCAAAAAAATAAATAAAAATAAAATAAAAATTTCGGTGGGGATGCAGCCCATGGACTGAAGGGGCGCCGATTCCATACAAATGCTGGATAATCCCTTTTAACTGTATGGGACTCCATCCGACTTCCCACTGTAGCGACAGCATGTATATATAACCAGCCTTTTCTTGTTTCGACTTGGCAGACGCTAGTGAGCGTCCTCTATTGGGGAAGCCTTACGTAGCTTCACATTTTTCTTCCAGTGGTCGCTAGAGATAAGCAAATTGAGTAAGCACAAATCAAATTTGGTTTAAAATTCACAACATTTTTTGATAAAAATTTGTCATTTGTTTTGGATGATTTCCTTAAAATGGTGGTGCAATTGTTAAACTAGGTCAGTGACCAAGAAGAACAGTTGTAAACAGATTAGAGTTGCTTTCGATCATGAGGTCTCTCTTGGACCATGAAACTAGGTCAAGGACCAAGAGTTTTCTTCAGGACCACATCTAAACCAACTATAAGTTGAAGGAGAAAGTTTGCTCTTGGCTACTAAAAGCCGGTCATTGACCTAAAAGTAACCTCATGGACCACATGATTATAGTCATTATGGGCTGGTTTACATAGGTGTCCTATAAAACCATATATCCAAAAAGTCCAATCATGCTAGGTTCACTTTGGACCAAATTTATTCAGTCTGAATCAAACCTGACCTGGCTTTGAGTTTGGGTGATTTGGCCACCACTAGAACAGTAGAAGCTCTTTCTATTGGTTCTCCTACAATAACCTTATCTCCTAAGACGGTATTATGGCCATGGGTTTAGGAAATGTAACTATGACTTCTGTATGTCTCCAGGTGTGGGATGGAGCATTTGTGACAAGCTGATATGCGTCTGCGAGCAAGCGGCTGCTGAATGTATGGCGACGGCACCGTTCAACAGCACCATGAGATCCCTGAACAAGAGGCAATGCCAGGGGGGCGCACAACCTTGCAGGAATCCAGGCAATGACGAAACACAAGAACGGGCCATGGGGCAAAAATCAGACAGCTCAAGCTCAGAAGACAGCAGTGAGGAGCGCAGTCCTATGAAGGACATAGTAAGAGCGGAGGAGTCTGGATCGCTAGTGCCAAGAGGAGGAAGACGGACACGCTCCATATTTTTTGGGAATTAGTGCGGGGAATATAAAAATACACACCTTAGGCATGTTGTAGAGGAATTTCACCATGGTGCATCATCTAATGTCATAGACGCAGGGCAGAAGATGCTATGGTGAGATGGGCTCATTTATGTTGGGTTTGGTAGAGCACTCAAACCCTCCGATGCCGATCACATTAAGAAAAAATAGTTCAACGCTTGATAGCGCGGTGTTGGGCTTTGGCTAGAACTTAGCCTAATCCATTCCACAATCCCATAGTCTTTGGTCCCTTGATTGTCTTAGATGACTGTACAAATGCCCATGGGTGCCATTTTATGATGGGTCAATAGGATTTGGAATTCCCCTTTGGGGGGAGTCTGTTACCAGCGCCCACTATATCACCCCAGACCTGCAAATAGAGTAGGGTCACCTAATTTAGCTGTGTTTTTCACCAAAAATGGTGATATCCTGACAAGGGGAAATTTGGAGAAATAGCAACACCCTTGACAAAAACATCAATACCTAGGCAACGATTGGAGGGGAAACGCAGTTAGATTCAGGTGACCCTATTCTATTTTATCTATGTGGTTGGATTCAGGTGACCCCTAATCTAACCATCTATCTGTGTGGTTGTGTTCAGATGTTGGATTCGGGTGACAGACTCCCTTAAAGGCAAGAGTCGTGGGATCTAAAGTCTCCATTTTGTATATGAAAAATTTAATAGGCTATAGGTTCTTAGCTCTTATGTCTGGATGTAAACATGTCCTTGGTCGTAGCAAGTTCAATCTTACAGGTACATGTGTAGATCCAGATCACCAGCCACGTCAATGTCCACATATATATCTACTACTGAAACAAGTGTAATAAGGTGGAGGCCTAGGGGAGTTGAGGAAGAATAACAAACACTTACACTCACCTCTCCTGGGAATCTTTGCGGCATCCGGCAGCCCTATGTCTGACGTCACACGTCCTGGGATCACAGATGAGGCCAGAAGAGGACTTTGGGGATCACCGGATGCTGCAAAGAGTTAATTGGGAGGCTCTATAGGTTTTCCTAGGGGACAGTTTTAAGCAGGGTTGTATCCCCTAGTGCAAAACTCAGCTTGGTCTACATCCGATCCAACTTCTACTCACAGCCACATCCCTTCCATACAGTAACAGAATTTACATTTCCCCTTTCTCCTCCATCTGGCCCAGACCACCATGATGACTCGTCCACAACATGTCTGTCCACACAAGCTTCCCATCATTCCCTTTGTCTACCAGTGGCCCCCCACTTATTTGTCACAGCCTCCCCACACGGATTCCCTCACCTAGATGTTGACCAACTCCTACTTTTGCCATTAATGGGTTACTTTTCACCTTTAAGACTGTGGGTCGTGTCACAAATCTCATCTATTATCACTAGTGGATAGAATGAGGACTATAGAGGCGTTAGCTTTTATTGTAATCCTGTCCACCTTGTCTACCTAGTAAACGAGTTTTAGTAACCAGTGAAAGTTGCAGGATTTTTTGGCAAATCGTTAAAAATTGTTACAATATGTTTAACATAAGAAATGGGTCATTTTCTGATAAGAAATTCCCTTCAATAAGTCGACATTAAGTTACAGTGGGACTAGAGAGTATTTTTCCTCTGGATAGGAGCTGATTTACATACTTTTATTCCCATGGGGCACGGTATAACTCTATACACCCGTCGGATCTCGAAGCGCTAGGACGCCTGAAATAATTATTTTTAGAAAATTATTATTCAAAACAGAACACTTAGTCTTGTTGTCCTCCTCACCGCAACATATGGCGAGATGTCAGACATCAACCCAGCTCAGCACTGACAGACCTTGCAGGGCCCCGGGGAAGCCTGACAGATTTCAGTATGAGGGGTGAATATTAATGAATGTAACACAGGTAACTCTATTAGCTTCCAGGAACTGAATTTTGTACAATTCAAGAGTTAGATCCTATGATGTCTTTTAATGACTAGTAAACATGTGATTCCGGTTTTGCTATGTAAATTGTTCGTACCGTAGGCAGCCGTAGGCTCAAGTGACAAAACGTGTGATAAAAGGGGTCTTCCAAATAAAGTCAACAAATTACAGAACTGGTTTGGTGCATTTGTTTCTGATAGACGTTAACGTACATGAGAAAAAAGTGTGAAAAATTAAAGTACACCCAAGTAGAGGATTTGGTAGTTTGCAGGTCTGAAGCGTACAGGTGTCTGTTAATAACCAATGCCAAAGAGGAAAGACATCAGCAATGATCATAGAGAAGCAAATGCTGATTTTCATCAATCTGGGAAGGGAGATTAATCAGCAATAGAAAGCATTCAAGACAGTGGACAATCTTCCCAGGACTCTCAAGGACAGACCATGCAATGCTCAGAGAAAAGGCAAAAAAAAACAAAAAAAAAACCCCAGTGAATCTCAGACTCTACAGGCCTCAGAGCTGGTTCACACTAACGTATGTATTCCGTCCGGGGAGAGTCCACATGGAGAGTGCAACTTGCAAAGTTGTATCTGAACAAACCTCAAGACTTCTGGAACAATGTCCTTTGGACAGACGAGACCAAAGTGTAGATGTTTCGCCATAATGCACAGCGCCAACATTTGGCAAAAATCTAACCCTTTGTAGCCTCTGTCAGGCACGGTGATGGAGAGGGGATAATTTGGGCTGGTTGTGCACCTTACAGTTTTAGTTGACCATGAACTCCTGTATACTGTCGTCAATTAGAATATAATTTGAGGCCAACTATTTTGGCCGAAACTGGGTCAAGTAACAGGACGACAATCCCAAACCCAGGAGAAAATTTACAATATGGCTGAAAGAGAAAAGAACTAAGGTGTCGTAATGACCCGGTTACATTCCAAAATTCAACCCAATGAAAAGGCTGTGGCCTGTCCAACGCAACACTGTAAAGAAGAACGGACCAGTGAGAAATTGATAAACTCTTCTAGAAAACCATTACTTCAAGTCATTGCTGTAAAGATGGTTGTACAAGCTATTGAGTCATGGGGTGCACTTATGGTTCGCTCCCATTCATGAGGGGCAGCTTCAGACCCTTGTGATCATTGGAAGTTCAAGTTGACGGACCCCCAGATATCATCAATCGGCAGATTATTGGGGAAATCCACATGTGACACATCCACAACAGCTTGTGGGTGTCTTCACGTTGGTCCTGACTGGCCCCAGGAACGTCATCAGGGCAAAAAAGACTCCCAAGTCGCTGCCATAGTCTTCTTCCCATTGATTTTGTGTACATCCGGCCGGTTGAGCGTCAGACAGTAAATGAGAGCACAATAAGGAGCGGAGGCGGAGGTCTCCATTGTTTCATTGCTTTAATGCAGGTTACACAGTGAATTCATGTCATGACTTTCATATTCTAGAAAACATATAGACTCTTATAAAAGCAGCACAGCAACGGCAAGAACTCGACGGCGTCGTCTAACATCGATCATACAACGATTCATCTCAATCGATGTACAAAAATTACAGAAGAAGAAACGGGGCCTCAGAATTAAAGGAGAACTCAACCTAAAGCCTCAAATCTAGGATTCAATTTTAAGGAATTCCACCTTAAAGGGATCTTCTGGACACAGTTTTTGTCTGGAATAGTGGGAATCTTTGACCCTTAGAGACCCTACTGTGGCAGTAACCCCCCTTAGGCCCCATGGGCCGTAATCGCAGCGCTAAAGCGGCGTGAACGCATTGCGGTTCTTTCCACAGCGTTTTTAAGAGAAAGTTCACAGAGTTTTCCTCCGCGGACTTTCTCTTACCATTATATCTACGGGGAAGCCGCTGTCGTTTCCGTAGATATAATTGACATGCTGCGATTTGCAAAGTCGCAACGGCTTTGCAAATCGCAGCGTGTCCGCGCTGCGATCTTTTCCGCAAAGTGGGGATGAGATTCGCATGAATCCCTTCCACTTTGCCTGCACTGTACAGCGCCGAGATTTTTCCCGCAGTGTCTCTGCTGCGGGCAAATCGCGACGTTTACGTCCCGTGGGGCAGACAATAGCTCTAGGAAGGGGTCAGTGGGGATGCGAGGAACTCCCAGGATGCCATCTTAAAGTTGTCCTTCTGCCATATTAAGGTAAGTTCACACGGGGGGGGGGGGGACGGTACAATGGATTTTGGCACTGAGAGTGACGCGGCTCCCCGCGGCACTCTCGGGTCAAAACCCGACTGCTACGACTGTCGCGGCTTCCGACAGTCATGGCTTCCCCCTCCGGAGTAGGTTCAAATGAATGGACCTACTCTGGAGGTTGTTGCCGCCAGACGGACGTTACGGCTCAATGACGTGACGTGGATTACGCGCCATAATCCGCCCCCTTAGTGCCCGTGTGAACGAGCCCTAAATGGTATCACTGGGCAGAGTCTGAGAAAGACCCTCTTTGGGAGATTTCGACTTTTGACAGTGTTTTACACCCTAATACAAAGCGCCAAATCCCCTACAAATTAACATGACATTATAGCAGTTTAGCGCCACCACTAGAGGGAGCTCAGCGCATACTGACCATATATTGAACGCAATAAATAAAAAATAAAATAAAAATGTATGCATTAGGCTCCTGGGCTCCCTCTGGTGGTAGCAGAATCAAAACCCCCTATAAAATGCACAGAATTTTCGACCTAAACTGGACAAGTGTGGAGTGTCACTTTCAGGTCGGTTCCCTTCAGGCTTGTGGTAGAGGTCTTCTATAATTGAGCTTCAACAAAATAAATAAGAAAAAAAATACAAGGCCACAGGGGAAATATAACAGATATAAAATGTACATGACAAGAACTTCTAGTACTCCAGCAGTGAACAATAAGACAATAAGACGCAATCTGTCTACTTGGCAGTAAGCAACAGGACGGACTATTCCGCAGAGACCCCAATGGCCTGCATTACGCTGCGCAGTTATAAACTCGCGGCTGTAAAGTCGGAGCTCAGTGCAGCCGCTTGGTATTGCTAGTAGGAGGTCAAGCTTCAGCTTAGAATATCACGAAATTGTGTAAATGGTTAATACCCCTTACGGTTTTTGTTTTTACGGAAATTGCTCCCGTCACCGGACCTGTCCCCGTGGTCTCCATTGAAGTGATTTTTGATTGTCTATAGTCTACAGGGAAAATGAGACATTTCTATGGCAGCTAAAGGATCTGATTGTACAAACATCACAATAATGGAGAGTCTGTGGGCAGGTCCAGCAAGGACTCCAATTTATATGCTAGAAACCACCCGGAGATCCATATAGACTGGGGGGTTAGTGCCCGAAATGACTGTGCCACAAAAACCAAACATTTATACTTTCCTGCAAACCGGCGGACATCGCCGGTGCTCTCGGCGCATGCGCAGTTCTTCACCGGAGCCGGGAACACAAATCCCTGCTTCGCTATACATGTACCTGAAGTCCGGCGCATGCGCACTTAAGCAGAGGTGTAAGACTTTGGCGTCGGTGAAGAACTGCGCGGCGCAGGGAGTATAAAGGGTTTCAGCGGGATGGCTTTACAGAAGACCAATTTTGGACACTAAAGCCCTGGTCTTTAAGGACTTGTGGGTGGTTAAGTCTCCCAAATCCCCTTAAAAGGTCGCCTTTAAGTTAGTTCTTATCCTCCATGTGATATAAGGAAACCATTTTTTTTAATTTTTAGGTTGGAATCAGCTACATGCTACCTCACCTACTACAGTGTGGACCCCATGATGGAAAGGGTTAACACCTCATGACATTACATTAGGGATTCCATTAATATTGGGATCCCATCACCGGTGCGGGAGGATGAAGGGGCTTGGGGTAGTTTACTCATGTTTGGATGGCTGAATTTGAAGGGAGGGGTTAAGTTTAGGGGGCAGGGCTTAGAATGTTTGTTCTAGTACAGAAGTGGGGGGAGGCTCCTGCTGCAGCCGGGGGATAATGGCTGATCTCCTTGCACAAAACTATATACCTATATAGTATCAATGCCTATCGTGGCAAATCTCCTTATAGGCAATCAAGATGCCATGAAACAAAATGGCCTTCTCCATCCCACGACCTCCATTCTAGAACTAGGCCGATATTGGTTTACGGGTGAAGCGGCTCCTTGGCGTGACATAAATATATGTAACTTTATTCATAGAGAAATATCATATACAAAATAGAATTAACCCTTCCAGAAGAGCTAGAATCCATTTATAGAGTTTACGTCTAAACTTTACATGTAAAAAATAAACGTTCTAGTGGCGGCATTGCGATGCGCATGACGCGGCGGGGGAAGGGGGACAGCGCAGATTTATACTAAAGTGCAATAAAGCCCACAAGATGGCTGCCTACGTAGTCTACAGATACAGTGTGACGCCAGCTATATACACCTCTTGAAGAAGCACAGTGGTACGGTTTTCTTTTCACTGCATGTACTACACGGACATCCATATGCTAACCATCGGCCATAAAAACCTAAACCTTGGACCACCCTTTTAAACGCAAAGCTTTCCGCCCTAAGACGACAGGACTAGCGCCCGTAAAACAATAGATATTTTATTTAACAATATCATTTTATGAAATATGTAAATGACAAAGAGCTAAAAACACATGAACCACAAAAACAAAAAACCCAAAAAGTTACCGGAAAAAAAATAAAAATAAATGGTCAGAACTCAACGACAAATATTTGGTAAAGCCAAGGTACATAATTGTGCCATTTCAAGACATGGGGTTCACATACTTAATTTTTTTAACAGTCTGTAAAGACTTTGGTTTGGGGTGGGGGGGGGGGGTTAAATTAAAAAAGTTTGAAGATGAACATGAAGACGTTGTGATCCCTTGACCTCGCTTGAGAGGATAGAAGACAAAAACAAGTGCAAAAAATGGAATCTAACCCATAACCTGCTACAAAAGCAACACAAAAATGTAAAAAATCCCCCAAAAATGTGTATTAAAGCCGAGGAGGCAACCTAGACGCTCCCAGCGTGCCCGACCATTGTGACATTCGGAGAGCCATAAGAAGCCTTATACAAGTGTATGGAATAAGAAGAAGATCAGGAACAGAATATTCGCTCTTTACCTTGGCAAAAATGTTGAAATGATAAATTTTTTTATATATATTTTTTTTTTACTAAACCGTGCCTCATTTACATAATTTCCGGGACGCTGTGGCATTGGGTTACCACATACACCCTGGAAAAAATAAAATAAAAAAATAAAAAAAAAAAGCTTAAAAAAAAAAAGCTTATTAAAAAAAAAAAAAAAAAAGGGGAAAAGAAAATGTTAAACTAATTTTTGTAGGTTTAACTGCGGAAAACTCTACGGCCTGGAATAACGTCATCTGGCCCGAAGAGCAAGTATTTTCCCGACAGGAAAGGTCAACACCTCAAACCCGTATTGTGGGTGAGGCCAAATGTGCACATTCTGTCAATGGGGGAGGGAGGTAAGTGGCTGCCAGATACCCAGTGCCAATAATACACTGGGAACAAAAAGGACCCAACTGGATCAAATCCAATTGGTCTGATCAGTGTTTCCTGCTATCAGATATTCAGAAGGTCAGGTTCTTCTCCATGGCCATTTCAGAAGAGTAACAGGAAGTAGCATTTTGTACCAGTCAAGAGACACCACCCACTTAGCCGGCGGACCACAACTTTCATAGCCATGTGCCCAATTCTCTTCTGCTAGTCAAGGCCTGTAGGAAAGACCCTAACCCATTTGAACACCATGACATAACAGGAAGCTGTGCCTCATACCTGCCCCCATGACCCACCCCCTCAGACAGTAGACCACGCCCTTCATGGCCAGCTTCCTGTTACTCTTCTTCTAGCCCCACCCATGAGGCTTGAAGGAAAGTAATCCATGTGACTGGCGGGCGTGACAGTAAGCTCTGCCTGGTTCCTGTCACATGACCCACCCCCTCAGACAGCAGACCACGCCCTTCATGGCAAGCTTCCTGTTACTCTTCTTCTAGCCCCACCCATGAGGCTTGAAGGAAAGTAATCCATGTGACTGGCGGGCGTGACAGTAAGCTCTGCCTGGTTCCTGTCACATGACCCACCCCCTCAGACAGCAGACCATGCCCTTCATGGCAAGCTTCCTGTTACTCTTCTTCTAGCCCCGCCCATGAGGCTTGAAGGAAAGTAATCCCTGTGACTGGCGGGTGTGACAGGAAGCTCTGCCTAGTTCCTGTCCCATGACCCAACCCTGTCAACCAGCTGACCACAATACTCATGGCCAGCCCTGTCCTTAATAAGTGGACTTATGGGGGGAGCAGAATTCAGAGTCAAAATGTAACAGACAACCTAGGGGTGGAAACTTATCTCTTACCCATAGGAGCCATTATAATTTTGTTGAGGTGAGTGAGCAACCACTTTAAACTTCTGGTACAAGACCCAGCTGTGGCGTAACGGAAGGGAACCTTTACGGTTTAAAAGGAATCAAAGGCTACAGTGGGACGCCATCTTGTCAAGAAACAAGTAGAATGTTAAAGCTCCCAACCCACCAAGGCGGCAGAGGCTGGCACTAGAGGGGTAGATGGGCGGCGCTCGCTGCACCCCTGCTGTATTTCCTTCACTTAACCCCAATGACCCTTTGACAGTTTTAACACACATAAAAATAAAAAACTGAATCGCTCTCGGAGAACAGGTAAAAATTTTGGTATTTATAGGAAAAAGTTCAAATCTATGAGCTATTCCGATCCGCGTCCTTTGGCTACGTCACACAGTATGAAGCTTCTCCCTCATTGGTTCTTACAGCGCTGAATCTGAATACTGTAAAGCAACACAAATCCTAAAATACCATACAATACAGATGTCTGGATGGATGGAGCAGGATCTGTAGTTTAGTAGACACAGAGGTCAGGAAATTTCATCTCGTATACCGGGACGGACTGGTACTGGGCGTGTCCGGCTGTGATGGTGATTGTCCCAGATGGGCTAGGGGGCGGCCTGAAATACAGAAATACAACGTAACAGTTTATGGGACCATCTAATACCTTCTGTTCTTCTTGAACGCCGTCAGTATTGTGCAAGATAAAGGGGATACAATACTTACTTTTCCAGGGTTCAATTACAGGCAACCCCTGGATTTCAGGCTTGGATTGATGCTTGGGTTCACAAAGTGGCCCCGGCCTCCCCCCTCCTCTCCTGAGCTATATGGGTTGGCTGAATACATCATTACAATAGTAAGGCCTGCTGCATTAATAAAGGGAACTAGTAGTGAACACGGGAATGGAAATGGAGAGACTCCGGGATCGGGTGCTGGGTCTGACCACACAACCCATGGTCAGTACTAGCCTTGTATTAATGGACAGTTAAAGGGATTCTCCAGCATGTATAAAAGGTATCAACACAAAACACTTCCTAATACGTATCCTATTGAAATACAACACTGTTTACC
The DNA here is from genome assembly GCF_031893055.1 of Leptodactylus fuscus. Classification (NCBI taxonomy): domain Eukaryota; kingdom Metazoa; phylum Chordata; class Amphibia; order Anura; family Leptodactylidae; genus Leptodactylus; species Leptodactylus fuscus. The sequence goes on from NC_134268.1 coordinate 15,930,266, forward strand.
CGATTTATTTTCAGGCCATTGACCTCAGCTGTGACATTTTGTTTGCAAGCTCTACCCCTCCCTATGAGCAGTGCAGACAGCAACGTCGGATGTGGTAGTGATTTATTATCTGTGATTTCATTTCAGGGGAGAGTGGAGAAGGCAGGGGTGCACAGAGAGTGAATCATGGGAAATGAAGGTTTGTCCACATATTCACTGCTTGTAAAGAGCAGCAAGTAAAATAAAAGGTGCACAAGGGAATAATGAGGATTTAGCACTGCCTTGGATGTATTTGCAGATCATTTTCGGAAGCTGGATAACCCCTTTAAGTGTTTCCAATGAGAATTGTGTAATACTTCATTTCACCTGCGGAGGTGCTGCATTGATATGGAACGCTTGCTGCCAGGTCACCCTTCCTGTTACAGCTGATCGCTGAGGGTCTTGGCAGTGGATTATCCCATGACCAGTTTATTGCTTTAGCGGGCCAGAATGTTGTATCATTACCTGATGGTCAGCTCCAGGATCTGCGCCAGTTTATCATGCAGCAGGTTAGCCTGGAAATAGGGAAAGAAATAGAGAATGAGAACCTGGACGTGTCATCCATCAGCCCTAGATGTCCTATTGTCCTGTAGTCTATCACTTAGGGGGTCTTCCACTGTGAATGTGGGAAGGTCGGGGAGGGATAAAGGAATTATCTGCAGCAGGTTCATGGTGGGAAATATTGTCAATGTTTAAGATTACACAGAAAAACCTTCAATGACTTTGTTCCCATCTTCTATTACAAACAAAAAATGGGGAGCCCCCCCCCCCCCCAAACCTCCTGTCCATGATCCAGGAGCTCGGCTTGGCCCATCACTGTCCTGACTTTATCGTCATTAGCTCCCTCTAGTGGTCAGAGATTAAACACTTTTACTATATGTCTATGTTAAGGAGGCCGAAGCTTTGTAGGGAATAATTTGTAGATAATTTAGGACCAATCTTAAAGTGATCGGTACAGATGATAAAACACAACGGCTCACTTTAGATTCGCACTGTGCAGCGATCTCCTCGAATGGCGCCTTCTGGAACTTCTCTATGACCTGTCGTCTCTTCTCTTTCTCCTGCTCTTCCATGCCGGTGTTGTCTGTTTGTGGGAAGGAGACCAAGAATACTCGCATTACAATGTTTTTAAAACTTTCATTTTGCATGCTTAGCAGAGGCTTACAACATTTTTTGGCTGACTTTTACATTACTTTATCGATGGGGCTATTCTATGAAGAGTCTGCTTGTGGAGATGCACATTCAGAGCTCAGTGGGCGTTCCTTATTATTATTATTTTGCACGTTCAGAGCTCAGCTGTATGCTTTGTGACTTTTGGTACAAAATGCAGCTCAAAAAGCTTTGCAGGGATATATAACCTGCTGCATGAAAATAACAAGGGAAATAATACATGGCTGCCCGAAAATGCCTCCTGCACATAAAGAAATGCGCTGCAGAAACTCCAGTCCATATAATGGGCAGATTTCCTGTCCTGAATCCAATCTGGGGATCCTAGGGTCCAGGCATCATAGTGACCTGGTGGTGCCCCTGCCTGGCTTGGACCTACAGTCCCATACTATATACAGACAGGACAGGACAGCCATGAAGAGGCCGAAACTCCTAGCAACATGTATAATAATCTATGTGTCTAGGTCTTCACACTGTATTCGGGCCAAAAAATCTGGGTAATGTAGGGACTTTCCAGACCATAATTCCCTGTGTGCAGAATGCTTAAGACGACCACATACAGGACAGTGCAAAAGTGTTAGGCAGGTGTGGGAAAATGCTGCAAAAAATGCTTTCAGAAATAGAAGGGTTAATAGTTTTTTTATGTAAAAAAAAAATAAAATAAATGAATGAAGAAAAGAGAAATGTAAATCCCATCAACATTCGATGTGACCTTTGCCCTCCATCAGTTCTTCTCGGCACTTGCAGTCAGTTTTTGGCAGGACTGGGCAGGGAGGTTGTTCCCGCCGCCATCTTGGAGGACTAAGCCCAGATCTTCTATGGATGTTGCTTGCTCCAATCCGTCTGTCTCTTCATGTCATCCCAGACAGACTGGAGGATGATGAGATCATGGCTATATCTGTGTGGGCCGGCTCATCACTTCCTGGACTCCGCCTCCAAAGGGCAAAGGTTACACCAAATATTGATGGGATTTACATTTTTCTTTTCTTCATCTTCCTTCCTTCCAAACTGGCAGTATAGCCCTAATGGTCTGTAGAATGGAAACTTCTAGAACTACATTTTCACCATCTCTGCTTGCTGGACTTGTTGCAAGACAATCTCGGATAACATTATTGTATCTGTACTGTGCACGGTGACAAGCCCTGCACCTGTGTGTGCACTACAAGACCAAGGTTTTATCTCTAGTAAAAAAAAAATGAACTTCTTATAGAATGACAGCAAGCAGAGATCATGGAAAAAAAACATGAAGAATCGATACAGAAAGAATACTGGGCCATTGAAGGAGGAGGAGGAGACAGGACAGAAGACGTCGCTTCTCACCAATCGCCTTTTTCAGGGACTCGAATGTGATCTCCTCAGTGTTGACCTGAAATACAAAGAAACACATTGGACCGGTAAGAATGGTTCAGCCTCTACTGCTATGAATGTGGCCCTTATAGGGCGTCCAGCACCACCACCGCTTACTGGAGGGCTGGTGTGTGCCAGTGTACATATATTTTACTAGACGGCTCAAAGTGCCAATGGTGACTTTCTGCATTTGTCAGCGTACTACTACTCCCAGACTGCACAGCCACTAGGTTACCTTTGCATGCATGCCATGCAGTCCTTGCTCCTCCATATTATGAGTGCACACTCCCTGTCTGCTGCTGCAGTCACCCATAGGGCTGGCACAGTCTCATTTTTGGCTATTGAAAGGGTCACTCCTTACTGGGCCTATCCCACCTTCACTAGTCATTGCCCGAGCAATAGGGTTCTAGGTGCTAGACATGCCGTAAGGTGTCCTGTTATCTCACCTGCTGTCCTTGAATCTGAACCTCCATGCCTGCCCTGACCATCTGGTAACTAGCCCCCGGCCACCATACCTGACCAGTGAACCCCGCCACCTCCTAGACACTGGGCCAAAACCAGGAACACCTCACCCAGTGATGTCCTGATCCCTTTACAGTGGTTGAAAGGGGTTTTCCGTATCCAAATCAGATTTATGATGTGTCCGAAGGTTCAGTATGAGATCTGTGGGGGCAGGAGTGAGGGGGAAGGTCTGACAACCGCCCTTGCTACAGTGTGTGTGCAGCATCACTCCTTCAAGTAATAAGAACTGCTCAAGAAGAACAGAAGACAGACAACGCACCTTGTCCTCGGTGTTGCTTCCGTTCAAGATGTCCACTTGGATAGAGATGGTGTCCACAATGCTCTTCCTTCTAGAGAGGCGATCTTCATCTATTAAGACAGAATCTATTGAGAAAGTGCTGAGACCCCGGGATTTGTCCCTAAGATCCTGAGGAGTTCCCGGCCCTGTCCTAATCTGGAGGGTCTCATTGCTCTCTGAAAGTAGCGGGGTGTCTCAGGGGTAAGATTGTCCCATAAATCTTCACATTCTCTCTAGATTATACTGCCTGGAGAGTCTGTGGTTCTATAATACACAAGTAACACTGGGTTGGCACTAGCGCTGGTTCTCCATTGTTCGGGTCCATCGGGGAAGCTGAACAATGGAGAGATGGACCACTAATACAGCGGTTACCCATGGGGCCCTGCAGGTCATATTGACTATAATGGGGTAAGTCAGGTGTCAGCTGTTTTGAAATGGAACGTGGTGGAGAAAAAAAAAAAACAAGTCCTCCACCATGGACCTCCATCAATTTTTGACGGCTTACAGCATTGGATTGACGAGGAAGAGTCTGGTGACAATTGGACTACACCAATCCCACACCCCGGACTGAAGAGGGTTGACCCAAACCCCTGGAGGCCAGTCTACAATAGGCTGACCACCGAAGGTCCAGCTTCTCCAACATTTGTCGATCATCTGCAAATGCCAAGGGAGACTATCTTGCCGTATATGCCAAAAATATCTGCAGAGCGCCCCGTACTGTGAATTCTGCGACCGAATCAGCCAAAGAAGCCAGAACCTAAAAATCTGCACCCAATTCTACCATGTGCACATACCCTTACACAGCGCCATTCGATTTAATGGCAAACCATGAAATGTATGCATGGTCCGGGTCCAAGATCTGCTGGTCTAGAAACATGGCACCCAACCCGGTTCACAGAAGGGTCCTTCGGATGAGATCCCTCTGTGATACTCAAACTCAAAACATGAAGTAAGTTTTGCACTAGTCACTGTACACACTACCGCTATCTCTAGGTTATAGACACGAATACAGTCTAAGAGTCTCCGGTTATTAGCAAGGACGTAGCTAGAGAACTAGAGAGACTAGAGAACTACACGGACGCCGAGGTCACACTACACAAGCCAGCAGCTAACACATAGTATATCTTATACAGGTTCCGGGAGGGGTAGATCACTACGTTAGGTCAGTCTAGGGGGGCTCAGCCAGCTTTACCTTTTGGACTTCTACGTAATTTTTTGACTGATGGGAAGAGGGCTACATTGAGAAGAGAAAATGGTTGGCTTTTGTTTGCTGTCAGATAGATTAGGTGGGTTAATGGCTGCGGGTTCACGGTGGAGGCCATGGTCCAAGTAGGGATGGAGATGGAGGTGGTGACTGTGACGACAACTCAGCTCTGACGTGTTTTCCTGACTCCATCTGATGACATGCGTGCTTTATGTATGACATCACTCAGGACCTACAGATTATGGCGGTAGCTTCCCGGCTGGTCCATGGCCTCCACAGTGGAGCGCAGCTATACAGTACATGATGATACCAACAAAGCACAGCCATTAACACAAGATAGTATATACATAGAGACATTGCTGTATTCACTGTCCTCATATGGAATACCCACAGGATTTGCCATAGATATACCACCTAGTTCCAAAATGGCGGTCCCCGTGATGCCCGTAGAGGAGACAACTCTATGACTTCTGAATGAGTGGAATGGTGGCCATGCAGGTGTCACCCAGCATACATGTCGCAGTACAGAGCTGCACACAAGCACCCGGTATACCATGCATCATCTGTTCTCAATAGAGAGAATGGAACAGAAAACAGCGCCATTCTCTGAGTAGTGGCCGGTCCAGGTACTGCAGATCAGCTCTCATGCACTTAAATAGGACGTACCCTGCAGTAACGCGGTTCAGTCACTACCCAAAGAACAGCGCTGTCTGCTTCCTGCTCCATTCTCTGTGCTGATTACTAGGGGTCAGACCTCACCAATCTGATATTAGTGACTTATCTTTAGGAGGGATTATTAATATTTTTAGCCCCTTTAAGTAGCAATTTTTTTTTAATTTTTTTTTTTAAATCCTCAATTTCTATAAATTCCAGGTGCCCATTATATCTCTTGCCTATGGGATGTGCAGTGGATAATCCGTCCTATGCTAACGGTTGCAGATATCTAGAGCTCAGGGCGCAGGGCTCCGGGGATGGCCGCTTGTTGTCACATTGTACATTTAGCTGGAAGGTGTCCCCTCCCTGGAGAGACACTGTATTCCTATATATATATATATATATATATATATATATATATATATATATATATATATATATATCCGTCCCTGCCGATGACATTGCCATAGCAATAAGGAGGTGGAATGACACGAGTGTGAGGGAAATGCTAAAATCAGGATTCACACAAAGACTCGCTTTTGTATATGGAAATATCAGTGTTGCAGTTCGGAGACGTGATTCCCTTTTGTTGTCTCTGGTGGAGCAAGCGATGAATTCAGAGTCACGGCCAAAAATACGACAGGAAAGAGACACTTATAGAGTATAGTATTAACCCTAGCCGTGCCTGGTCAGGGCACGTTCACACGGTGTCATTTGGCGCCGATTCTACGGTGGATTACGTCTCATAGTCGCCGCTGGAGTCCGCCCAGAATCTACTAATGCCCATTGTTCTCAAATCAGGATCTAATGTAAAAGATGTGGCGGAAATGCGGAGCGCCAAAAAATGGAGAGGAACATAAGATGGAGGACAGTCTCAAATTCCTGTTCACTTGGCGCCGTGTGAACAAACCCTTCATCGGCACAAGAATATAAAGATTTAGATTTATTATAATTAAATAATAATAATATAAAAAAAATAATAAATAATAGCAAATAATAGCAAATAATAATAATAATAATAATAATAATAATAATAATAATAATAAAATAAATAATAAAAATTAACAAAAACCAACAAATTAATAAATAATAATCTAATTAATTAATAATAAAAAAATAAATAATAAAAATGTATAACAAATAATTATTAACAACAAATTAATAACAAATAATAATCTAATAAATAATAAATTTATAACAAATAATAATAATAATAATAATAATAATAATAATAATAATAATAATAATAATATAAATAAAAAAATAATTATAAATAATAACAACAATAAAACGATAAAACACTATAATACATAAGCACCACCTCACATGGTATACGGACAGAGCTCTAGAGACAAGCATAGGAGTGGAGCACTCACCTGTCACCTGCGGCACATACGGCACTGACAACCGCTCCACGCTGTAACCGCTGCCCCCGAGGGACTCCGCTATTTTATTTGTCAGGAAGAAGACGTTCTTATCGTGCTTCTCTAAGGATTTCGGAAGACTGAATGGAAAAATGAGAGTTATATCAAATCTGTGTTATGTTAGAGGAGTCCGTAACAGCACAACGCTTTTAGGTCACGACTATCAGACACCATATAACGGTATGCACAGATACACACTTACGGTATGTGTCTACAGATGTGTCCTCCTTCACCTTAGCTCGAATTTGGTTAAGGCAGGGGTGGGCAATTAATTTTCCCATGGGGCCGCATAAGAAATTGAAACTATTCTAGAGGGCCATGTGCGCTGTGGCAAATTTAGCCCCACCCACTTGTACATTGACTCCACCCATTCTCAATCATCTTTTCATGTGCCCCCCACACAGTATAATCCTCCTACAGTCACCCGCATATTATATGTCCCCACATTATAATGTTCCCTTCCAACTGCCCCACAGTATTAAGTCCCTCTCCTGGTGTCCTAGTTTAAACTGGGGGCAACTAGAGGGGACATGAAACTGGGGCAGCTGAAAGCAGACATTAAACCGTAGGGGCAGCTGGAGGGGGACATTAAACTGGGGGCAACTAGAGTCAGACAGGTCCCCCTCCAGCTACCTCCATAATTTAATGCCCCCTCGTCCCCAGTTTAATGTCCCCCCAGTTTAAGTGCCCCCTTCATCTACCCCCAGTTTCATGTTCCCCCTCCATCTCTGCCCCAGTATAATATTTCCTCTTCCATCTCTGCCTCTAGGTTACTGAGACACAGACAGACACACACAGACACTCTCTACCCTGCATCTCACATCCCCTCCCTCCACTCTCATTACCTTAGGACACACACCACACGTCTCCATCTTGTTGCACTGTCCTGCTGGCACTAAGACACGCCTCCCTAGACACGCCTCCCTAGTCAAGCTATGCGACCCGGACTAAATGAGTCAGAGGGCCGGATATGGCCCACAGTCCTGTTTTCAAAACCATTGCAAGGCTGCAACTCACATCACCACCACTGGGTGGCAGCAAAGAGACATATATCGTATAGACATCTCCTGACTGAGTACTGCAAAATCATGTTGTTTTGACTGATCATCTCAAGACACACATATACGACGGACATATATTTGTATAAAGACTTATATCTAAAGATGGGCAAACCTCAAAAGGTTTGTTCTGTCCTGTGTTTGGGTGAACTGAACTCCCAGTTATTATACGTTGGGGTGTTCCTTCTGGCAGTATCTGGCGCTCTTCTCTGCGGTCATATATCCTGGGTCACTGATGAGGTATGTGGATGGACCTCAGAGGATGACATGACATCATGACTTTGGCATATCCATGTCACCGAAGAGGTCCAATGACAGACCCTGGGCAGATTTGCCATAGACGAGCACCAGATGGCAGCTCTGGCAATCTTCTGTGATGTCTCTGCCCGGAGGAGGAGGAAAACACGAAACACCATATACTGTAAGGAGGCCCAAAGAGGTGCAGGAAGAAGAGTATAAATGGATTTTATTTTAGTAATCTCCCCCTGTCTCAGACACTAGAGTACAACAAATTATGGATGGTGGTCATTTTAGACAAATTCCATTTTGTTCGGTGTTGTTAAAGGGATTCTATCATTAAAATCATATTTTTTCTCGATCACACGTAGGAATAGCCTTAAGAAATACAACACAACAAAAGCGGAAATTGAGCAACAACAGTCATTCTCCATCACCAGAAAGAAAATCCGACGAGGTACTAGGGGAAAACAAAAACATAAACCCTTCAGAAATAGACCCGGTCAGTCCCACCAGGAAAAAGAACAAGGGCTCCCTAAATGTATTTTCAACCTCTCCAAATATGTCCTCAGCCATGCCGAAATAGATCTCTTATCCAAAGGCCTCTCTTTCTGTCCATCACAAGCACCAAATGAGGCCGATTTATTTGTAGATCTCAATGCTTTTGCACGCAAATTAACTTTGAAGAGGCATTTCTCTATAACTAATCTGGGCAAATCTCAGAATTTGGTAAAAGATATTAATCGGGGAGATATTCTTCTATCCTCAACAAATACTGAAACCAAACCTCCTGTTATCCATACTGAGTTGAAACCAAAATCCAAGTTTCATCCTATCCATCATCGTGGTAATAACATAGAAACCTTTTACTCTATGGTAGCAGCAGATTTTAGGAAACTAAACAATAGTGAACAACCTTATCAAAAAAATCTCACACCTTCAGAAAGGCAAGCATGTAGAGCACTAATATATAATACTGAGCTAATTATACGGTCGGCAGACAAAGGGGGAGGGGTGGTTGTTCAGGATAGAGAAGATTATCTTAGTGAAGCTGAACGTATATTGTCAGATGTAAACTATTATTCTCCTCTTGCTGAGGATCCCTCAGCAAGACATACAGAGGAATATAGATCTCTCATCCAACAGGCCTATTCACAAGGCATACTAACAGATAATGAAAGAACCTTCTTAGATGTAAAGAACTCAACACCTGCACTTTTTTACCACCTTCCTAAAGTGCACAAGAGCATAATAAACCCGCCGGGTAGGCCTATCATATCAGGTCTGAATGCCTTGACCCGGAATCTCTCACATTATGTTGATTTGTTATTACAACCATATGTAGTGAATTTACCTTCATATTTAAAAGATTCAGCAATGTTAATCCGAGAATTACTTCCTTTGGAATGGAAAGAATCCTATAGATGGGCAGTTTTAGATGTCACCAGTTTATACAGTAATATATCTCATGACTTGGGTTTGACAGCAATTAATACCATTCTGAAATCTGATGATTTGCTCCCACCTATACAAAGAGAATTCATACTAAACAGCATTGAATTTATCTTGAAACGGAATGTTTTTGAATTCAACGGAAAACTCTTTATACAAAACAAAGGTACTGCGATGGGGACAAGGATGGCCCCCAGTTACGCTAACCTTTTCATGGGCATTTTTGAAAAAGAATGGATATATGGTAGCCATCGTTGGTCTAACAATCTAGTTTATTTTAAAAGATATATTGACGATCTTATCTTTATTTGGGATGGCCCGGCAGTATCCTTCGATTTATTTACCCAACATTTGAATTCTAATACCTATGGCATCCATCTATCAGGGAAATCGGACTCAAAATCAATTGAATTTTTGGATCTAGTACTAACAGGTGAAGAGGGTAAGATCTATACAAAAACACTTTTTAAGACTGTGGATTGTAATAGTCTGCTAGACTTCCATAGTCTTCACTATAGAAAGTGGAAGCAAAATGTTCCCTATGGACAGTTTTGCCGTATACGGCGAAACTGTACAAGGGATACAGATTTCCAACTTCAAAGCAACATTCTCACAGGGAGATTCCGAGAAAAAGGGTACCCTGTTAAAATGATTGAAGCTGCATACCATAGAGCAAGCGGACTCAACCAACAGGAATGTCTTGCTCCAAGACAATCCGTGAAAACTAATGAGTATGAACTGAATTTCATAACGGCCTTTAGTTCATCTCATCAACAGATCAAAGATATTATTATGAGACATTGGCCAGTCCTACAGAATGACCCTTTTCTTAAAAAGGTTCTTCCTATAAGACCCAAATTCACCTTTAGAAGGGCACGAATGCTCAAAAGTATTCTAGCGCCCAGTAAATTACGGTCATCCAATACAACCTCCGTAACAACGAATACCTCCTCCGGAGGGAGTTTCCGTTGTAACCGTAATAGATGCAAGTGCTGCAGATCAATTAGAAATAAAGTATGTGAGATTAGTAGCTTCACTACCAACGAAATTTTTAGATTAAAATACCATCTTGATTGTACTTCGTCATTTGTAATATATTTATTGGAATGCCCGTGTGGCCTCCAATATATAGGCAGAACATCTAGACAATTAAGCGAGCGTATCAACAAGCATCGCTCGAATGTCACAAACGGTTACATGAAACATAGTGTGTCGCGACATGCAGCTGAACATCACAACAAAAGCTTCAGCGGATTTTTGGTAACACCAATTGACTGGGTTCCCCCGGGTAATAGTGATAGACTGAGTAAGCTAAATAAAAAAAGAGATGTTCTGGATGTTTAAATTTAATACATTACATCCAGCGGGCCTAAATATCGCAACTGAGGATGTAAACAGATGAGTTACCTTGTATAATCCTTTTGGTCATTCTTAATGTATACTGTTAACTAAAAGGTGTATTTTTAGGGAAGGGCCTATATAATTGGTTGAAATGCATGTTTTAAACTATTTAAATTATTCAATTTATTTTTCATTTTTAATTTGTATAATAGTCAGATAGAAATTTAATGTACCAATATCGAGTATATCATGAACATGGTGGGCTATATTTATATATATATATATTTTTAGGAATGTAATCATATAGATTTTTATGTTTTCTAATTAGAATCATTTTCTAAACTTTTATGTTACGTCCTAGGCAAATATCATCACTATGAATTCTTTTAGATGACTCGTATAGCAGATTGTCCTTTTACGCATGCGCAGAAGTTCATGCGTTCCAGGTTGAACCGCATGACTTCATTTTATTTTATTTTTTATTCACATTTGCATACTTAGCTATACGACTCTTGATAGGTCGTACCACCGTTTTTTCTTAGCCCGTACTGTTGGTTTCTCTGGTGCGGGCGGAGTGCCCGTGCTCTTGTGGTGATAGAATATTCCGCCGAAAAAATTTGCACAAAGGCTCGTAACATCTAGCTAATGAGCATGCGTTCCAGCTTGGACCGCATCTTTTTCCTCCGGAAGTGGCACATGGAGCGGTACGGTTAAATAGGCCGAGGCGCTCCGGATAGAGTTTATTTCTTCCTAGCTTGAGTGAAGCTCGATTAGTGAAGGTAAGACAATATTATTGCTGGAATCTTGTTCTAATGAAATATAATAGTCACTGAACATATGGGATGTTAAGGATCTATAGTTATCTCGAGTATGAATAATATGATCAATATATAATAGTTTGTCTATGACTAATGATGTGTAATACATCACCTGAGCTTAATTCAGAATTCATATAATATACCTTGGATTTGTTTATAGGTTCTGGGTTTATAGGTAAATGATTTTCTTGCCTAATAACGTCGTGGTCTGTTGTTTTTTTCTTTGACAAGCTAATCTGTTTTTTAAATTATGTCTTTGTATATTCATGTTTTTTATACATATACTATATTTATTGTTTTTAACTAGTTACGCACTTGATAAAGGGTTCCGACCCGAAACGCGGCAACTGTTTTTGCGTTGTGCAATCTTCTTTTTGAATAAATTCCTTTGGACCTGAGAGCGCCGTCCCTTTGTTCTTCCATTGGTGCATCCTCCTGGTTTTTGACCAGTGTTATAGAGACGTGCTGCCACTCTCACTCTGACGAAGCCTAATATTGCTGAAAACGGAGTTGTGAACGGAGTCACAACCCGATCAGGTGAGAGGCCACCAGGTCCTGAGTTCTTTTCATAAACACCAGATAATTCATCTATATATTTATAATAGACCATCTACACTATAAGTGTGCTCGGTATCTCTCTATTCTCTAGCCTTAAGAAAGGCTATTCATCTCCTACCTTTAGAGGTCTTCTCTGCCCCACTGTTCGGTATAAATCCCGGTTTTCGTCTGTATGCAAATGAGTTCTCTCGCAGCACTGGGGGCGTCCTCAATGCTGCGAGAGAACTCTCCAGCGCCGCCTCCATCTTTTTCTGGAATGACCTCTCTGTGTGTCTTCTTCCGAAGATGGGTTCAAACTTCTAGGCCTCGGGCACATCGGACTGTGCATGCCCGGGCCACAAGAAAATGGTTGATTACTTACTATGTAAGCGGCCATTTTTCTTGTGGCCATGGGCATGCACAGTTGGCTCTGCCCAAGGCCTGATGGCAGGGCCGACTGCGCATGCCTACAAGACTGAAACCCAGGACGGAGGAAGACGCAGGGAGAGGGTGTTCCAGAAGAAGATGGAGGCGGCGCTGCAGATTTCTCTCGCAGCATTGGGGACGCCCCCAGTGCTGTTAGAGCGCTGGGAACCGCCCCCAGTGCTGCAAGAGAACTCATTTGCATACAGACAAAAACTGAGTTTTTTCTACCGAACAGCGGCACGAAGAAGACATCTAAAGGTAGGAGAAGAATAGACTTTTTTAAAGCTGTTCCTACAAGTGATGGAGGAAAAAAATGTCATTTTAACTACGGTATCATTTGGAATTTTCTTGTCAAACCCAACTCGGTCCGAGTCGATTCGCCCATCTCTACATATTTCCTAGAACTATCTCCACCATCAGGATATTCCTCCTCGCTCCTCCGGGATCCTCGCTAGTATTATTGATTATATTTCTACGTTTCTTCCTCCATTATGGATTTCTATACCAGGAATCACGGCCGACTCTCAGAACGGTCTCTCGTCTCCTTAAAGTAGCCCCTTCTTGGAATCGGCAGGTGGGGATATCAGATTATAGTGAGGAGACACGGCCTTCACTTTTGAGAACCTCAAGTAGTCTGTAGGTTCAAGACTGTCTTCACACCTTATTAAGTGAAGAGAGTCTAAATCTGTATGGAACGTCTTTGTTATTTAACTCCTTCACCACCATGTTTGCCCTTAAAGGGGTTGTGACAAGCAGTCGTGATAAGTTATAAGTTGGACTTTTAGGACTACGGTGCCTTCTGCCAGATAGTGACGGAGTCGCCATATTACCTGCATTTATCTCTAAATATGACTTCTGGCAAGAAATAAGGTGCGTCCATGTTCCTGGTTTCTATGACCTAAGAGGTAAAATACAGATGTTTTATTTCACATTCCCTTCATCCCGTGTACTAACGTCGTAGGTGTCAGAACGTTACCTTGCTGACATGCTGGCAAAACGCGGGAACGGCTATCATTTGGCTGAGGAAGTTGAGATACGCTGCGACCAGGGCCATGATGCTGCAACGGCTGAACATCTGCAGGTTGTCTTCGTTTGTGATCGCCATGTCCTAGGGGAAGAAGTTTCTGAGACTTGATATGGGTTTTATGTGCAGCTTTGCAGGGTGTCACTTATACAGGGTACTCAGTATGCTCCTTAGCACCCCCAAGTGGTAGCTGCAGGCGGCAGAATTTTATTATTTAGCTATGTTGATGGAGGGGATTTGGAGCTCTGTATCAAAAATGTATCTCTGAGCAATGTAAGGAAGGAATGGATAGACAAAAACTATGGACCTAGTTCCAGTTAAAGGGGTTGTCTGGTCCCAAATAGATTTTTCACAAGCCATCAGTGTGTGATCTGCAGGAGTCTGACACCTGGACATCACTCTGATCGGAATCAGCCTGTACACGTTGCCCATTCACTAGCAACTTGCAACAGCTGATCTGTGTGGGTTCCGAATGTCATCACACACTGATGACCTATACCATATATAGGTCAATCTGGACTGGAAAAAAACACAAAATAAAACCTATAACTCACCTGCAATGCAATGGCCACCCGTATGAGGTCGATCACCACTTCTTCATTGGCCAGCTCGATGGTCACCAGGGCCAGGGCTGTATAGAGAAGCTCATAGTTCTTATGGACGTTGTCCTCTTCCTTACAGCCCAGATATATGTGGCGGTATAGCTGCTGGCCATGCTGCGCACAAACAGATCGACATGTTAATACGTCCAAGGCTACATAGGAAGACATCATAAAATAAGAGACATATCTGATCTCCAGTCGTGACGTCTGAATCTCAAGCTATGCTGCAGTAATAGGAGGAGCGCGGCAGCAACGACCGCCATGCGGCAGAGGATCAAGGGAATTGCAGAGTCACTTGGATAGCATCGGCACTGCCCGTCCACTGCACAACACATGGGCGTGTGTGGTCCCGGTGTCCATGTGGATAAGTCATCAGGATCATCATCCTTTAATCTGTGACTTATTGTTATTGATTTTTTGCATTTTTTGTGTGCCCCCTCTAAGTAGACCTTTGGGGGCGCTGCGTCACGGTGACTCCCATGTGATCAGGAGAGCAGGGTTAGTAATAAATGGCCCCTGTCTCCTCTATAGGAGCTCTGCCCCCCCAGTTCTGCAGCTGCCTTATACAGCAAGGGTGCACAGGTCCTTGGATCCCTTAAAGGGGATGTTTTTTTTTAAATTTAGGCTCCACCAAAGCGAGACAGACTTCAGTTCTAGGGTCCCTATGCAGTTTTTGTAGGCGTATCGCTCACCTTTTTCACAAAGTTCACATCCTGTCTGCTGATCTTCTCGCGTTTAATCTTAAGGTCGGCAACATCTGGGATTATTCTGCAAGTGTAAAAAAATATAGAAAAATTAAAAAAGCAAATCAATAAATGAAAGTGATTCAATAGCTGGCACCTCCACACCCTTAAAGGGGTTCTACCATTAAAATCATTTATTTTCTCGTTGACACGTAGGAATAGCAGGCGGTCAAACTTCTTAGGCCTCGGGCAGAGCAGACTATGCATGTCCGCGGCCACAAGAAAAATGGCCGCTTACACAGTAAGTAAGCGGCCATTTTCTTGTGGCCCGGTGGGCATGCGCAGTTGGCTCTGCCTGAGGGCTAGAAGTTTGACGGGCTGCGCCGGAAGACGACGTCCCTGAAGAAGGTGGAGGCGGCGCTGGAGAGTTCTCTCACAGCATTGGGGACGCCCCAGTGCTTTTTGAGTGCTGAGGCCCGCCCCCAGTGCTGCGAGAGAACTCATTTACATACTGATGAAAACTGGGATTTATACCATACGGTGGCGCGGAGAAGACATCTAAGGGTAGGAGATGAATAGCCATGTGTCAACGAGAAAAAAATAGATTTTAATGGTAGAATCCCTTTAAAGGGCTTGTCCAGGAAATAAAGAACTGTGGCAGTAGACCGCAGATGGTGAAGCACAAACCCCATACTCTCCTATTCCCAGTGCTATGGTATCTCCCAAGACATGACTCCTCCGATTGGTCTCAAAGGACACATACGGTGAGGACTTCCACAAGGACAAGTCCTTAGGCGCCGCTGGTCTGGTCCAGTGAAGGGAGGGGGACACCAGAGAACCGGGGACAGAATAGCAGGAGTTTTCTTTTATGTTTCCCCTTCCCCGGCTTCCTGCCCCAGTTCTTTATTTCCTGGACAACCCCTTTAACCAAACCCGAATTTCTCATGAAACCAATTCAATACAACACGGTGAAAGGCTTGCAAAATTCATGCTAGGTTGCAATACACAATGCAGCCACAGGGTGGCCACACCTAGCATACACGATTGGATATCCTATATAGCATAGGCAGCCCATCACACTGTGACCTAATATCACAGAAAGCCGCTCATCCTGGGCCACAGCGCTACTAACAAAGGTGCAGACTCGCCGCCGGGGTTTGTAGCTGAGCTCATCAGTAATTCATGGCGCCCGGAGAACATGAAGTTCTGCGTCTCAGGGGGAGTCACCAGCCCCCTATAAAATATTAGCTGGTAATTATAACCATGTTTAGTAATTACGCTGCATTTTCAATCTTCAGGGATGAAGCTGTCACCATAATTATAAGCCGCGTTTCCATCGCTGAGTATTCGCGGGGCGAAGCATTTCTCATGAAATAAAAATACAATTATGTCCTTAATTAAGTCAATAATGGAAGCGAAAAAAGCGTCTGCGGCAAAATGAAATATTCAGGGGGGGCCGGAAATAAAAAGCGTTCCTGGTCTGTAAAGTACAAGACGGCGATGGGTGTAAGGGTCTGCGGGGAGGCTGCAGGATGGGTGAGTGTCATCCAAAGGATAGAGGGGAACCTGCTCGTGGTAGGGGTCCGACTACTGCCTGGGGAACAACTGCTGGGACCCCCATAGGACATGGGAACAGGGATCCTGGAGCTGTGCGAGTGTATACGGACAGATGACGTTCTGTACTTCCTCGGGGTCCTGCATTCTGTGGGGGTCCCAGCAGTCAGACCCCCCCTTGTCCCTATCCTATGCACAAGATATACACTCACCGGCCACTTTATTAGGTACACCTGTCCAACTGCTCGTTAACACTTAATTTCTAATCAGCCAATCACATGGCGGCAACTCAGTGCATTTAGGCATGTAGACATGGTCAAGACAATCTCCTGCAGTTCAAACCGAGCATCAGTATGGGGAAGAAAGGTGATTTGAGTGCCTTTGAACGTGGCATGGTTGTTGGTGCCAGAAGGGCTGGTCTGAGTATTTCAGAAACTGCTGATCTACTGGGATTTTCACGCACAACCATCTCTAGGGTTTACAGAGAATGGTCCGAAAAAGAAAAAACATCCAGTGAGCGGCAGTTCTGTGGGCGGAAATGCGTTGTTGATGCCAGAGGTCAGAGGAGACTGGCCAGACTGGTTCGAGCTGATAGAAAGGCAACAGTGACTCAAATAGCCACCCGTTACAACCAAGGTAGCCAGAAGAGCATCTCTGAACGCCGCACAGTACCTCGAACTTTGAGGCAGATGGGCTACAGCAGCAGAAGACCACACCGGGTGCCACTCCTTTCAGCTAAGAACAGGAAACTGAGGCTACAATTTGCACAAGCTCATCGAAATTGGACAATTGAAGATTGGAAAAACGTTGCCTGGTCTGATGAGTCTCGATTTCTGCTGCGACATTCGGATGGTAGGGTCAGAATTTGGCGTCAACAACATGAAAGCATGGATCCATCCTGCCTTGTATCGGTAACGGTTCAGGCTGGTGGTGGTGGTGTCATGGTGTGGGGAATATTTTCTTGGCACTCTTTGGGCCCCTTGGTACCAATTGAGCATCGTTGCAACGCCAAAGCCTACCTGAGTATTGTTGCTGACCATGTCCATCCCTTTATGACCACAATGTACCCAACATCTGATGGCTACTTTCAGCAGGATAATGCAATGCCATGTCATAAAGCTGGAATCATCTCAGACTGGTTTCTTGAACATGACAATGAGTTCACTGTACTCCAATGGCCTCCACAGTCACCAGATCTCAATCCAATAGAGGAGCATCTTTGGGATGTGGTGGAACGGGAGATTCGCATCATGGATGTGCAGCCGACAAATCTGCGACTGCAACTGTGTGATGCCATCATGTCAATATGGACCAAAATCTCTGAGGAATGCTTCCAGCACCTTGTTGTATCTATGCCACGAAGAATTGAGGCAGTTCTGAAGGCAAAAGGGGGTCCAACCCGTTACTAGCATGGTGTACCTAATAAAGTGGCCGGTGAGTGTAAGTGCTAGTAGGAATATCCCCGCAGGCAGAAGGTTACGTACGTCACTGTGCAGACAAGTACCTGATGCCGCGCAGTTTCGCTCTGTTGTCATGGCGATCTATAAGGTTGTGCAATATTTCAAGAACGAGCTGACGCAGCTCCGAGTCCTCCATGAGGGAGGGAGACAGGAGGGGATCCAAGAACGGGGGAGGAAGGGCGGCTGCGATGGTCTTTGCCTTGTAACCTGAAGTCACCTGGAAAGGAAAAAAAGCAAGAAAGTTACAAAAACGAAGAAGGACGGGATTAGGGGATTAGCTATAAACCTGCGAGTGCGCACCTGGCACGTTCCAAGGAGCGGACAGGGACATCAATGCTTACAAAGGGTAAGCTGCAAGTGTCATGGATAGGAAGGATGGACAGAAGGAAGACTTATAGCGTTTGACGTGTATGCAGGGCCGGCGTCAGCGCACAGCATAGTCGGGCAAGTGCCGGGGCCCACAGAGCCTCTAGGGGCCCCCGGCACTTTCCTGCCCCAGCACTTGCCTGTCCCGATTTCAGCACATCGGCGTCCGACGGATGCCGATGTGCTGAATACATAGACGATTAAAGCAGGAACTGTGAGCGCAGCTCCTGCTTTAAAGTTGCGGCCCGGCTTGCGTGTGTAGGCGCGATGATGTCATCACATCGCGCTTACACACGCACGCCGGGCCGCGGCTTTAAAGCAGGAGCTGCGCTCACAGTTCCTGCTTTAATCGCTATGTGACTGGAGTGAGAGAGCGGAGAGAGGAGCGTCGGGGGAACGATGGAAGGTGAGTGTGAGTGTTTGTTTTGTATTATGTTAAGGTGGAACATAATGAAGGGGGCCCATGAAACTGGGGGGCAAATGAAGGGGAGGGAACGGCATGACACTGGGGAAGATGAAGGGGGTGGGGGGAGAACGGCATGACACTGGGGCAGATGAAGGGGGGGAGAACGGCATGACACTGGGGCAGATGAAGGGGGGAGAACGGCATGAAACTGGGGACAGAGATGGAGGGGGCCCAATGAAACTGGGGGGGCAAATGAAGGGGAGGGGGGGAACGGCATGACACTGGGGAAGATGAAGGGGGTGGGGGGAGAACGGCATGACACTGGGGCAGATGAAGGGGGGGAGAACGGCATGACACTGGGGCAGATGAAGGGGGGAGAACGGCATGAAACTGGGGACAGAGAAGGAGGGGGCCCAATGAAACTGGGGGGCAAATGAAGGGGAGGGGGGGAACGGCATGACACTGGAGAAGATGAAGGGGGTGGGGGGAGAACGGCATGACACTGGGGACAGAGATGGAGGGGGCCTAATGAAACTGGGGGGGGGGGCAAATGAAGGGGAGGGGGGAACGGCATGACACTGGGGCAGATGAAGGGGGGGAGAACGGCATGACACTGGGGCAGATGAAGGGGGGAAAACGGCATGAAACTGGGGACAGAGAAGGAGGAGGGCCCAATGAAACTGGGGGTCAAATGAAGGGGAGGGGGGGAATGGCATGACACTGGGGACAGAGATGGAGGGGGCCCAATGAAACTGGGGGGGCAAATGAAGGGGAGGGGGAATGGCATGACACTGGGGACAGAGATGGAGGGGGCCCAATGAAACTGGGGGGGCAAATGAAGGGGAGGGGGGAATGGCATGACACTGGGGCAGATGGGGGGGGTGGAACAGCATGACACTGGGGCAGAGACGGGGGACGTGAAACTGTGGGCAGATGAAGGGGGAGAATGTGATGAAACTGGGGACAGAGATGGAGGGGGGGACATGAAACTGGGGGCAGAGGAAGGGTGTATATGAAACATATATATATATATATGAACATATATATGAGAGATGGAGGGGGGCATATCATTTACGGGTGACTGTAGGAGGAGCCAAATTTGCCGCTGCGCGCAGAGCGCGCCGCACATTTTTCCCCTCTTTCTATTCTTTAAAAGTTGGGAGGTATGACGTTGGTGACGTCACTCGCTTCATCTGCCACGCACAGTGTCTCGACTCCCCCGCCTCCTTTACAAGGGGCCCCACTGAGGCTCTGTCGCCCAAGGGCGCATAAAAACCTGGAGCCGGCCCTGCGTGTATGTATTGGTTTCTGCAGATCAGCGGGGACGCCTAGGACCCTCGCTGACCAGAGAAAGCCTCGGCTTCGCGGTTGCAAATCACGGCCGGTGGATTTAGGGGCACGTACCATCAGTAGGGATCGCAGCAGCATGATCTGGATTCTCTTTGTTCCCAAATCCCTACAAGAAAAAACAAAACATCACAAGTGAAGGAAGACGACAATAGAAATCCGGAGAAGGCTCATCATAAAGGCGGAATCTTCCGGGCGCATCACTATAGGTGGGCTTACCTGCCACCAAACGAGACCCCAAGGACTATTATACCCCATTATCACCCACCCAACGCCCGCCCATACCCACAGGTACCACACAAGAACGAAGACACCCCAAGGACTATTGTACCCCCCACCCTATTCCCTTGAATGAGTCGAGTCCCAGTGGTCGGACCCCCAGCAATATAACACCTACCCCCATCGTGTGTATAGAGGACAAGCGTCTGTCATGGCGCAAACCCTTAAAGGGTCAATAGGAGGTTTAGGATAGGAATAGGAATCAATAGGAATAGAGGAAAAATCCTAATCCCGGATTATCAGATAGTATGGAATAGCGGAAATACCTAAACCCGGATTATCAGATAGTATGGAATAGAGGACAAATCCTAATCCCAGATTTTCAGATAGTATGGAATAGAAGAAAAATCCTAATCCCGGATTATCAGATACTATGGAATAGAGGAAAACCCTAATCCTGGATTATCAGATAGTATGGAATAGAAGAAAAATCCTAATCCCGGATTATCAGATACTATGGAATAGAGGAAAACCCTAATCCTGGATTATCAGATAGTATGGAATAGAAGAAAAAACCTAATCCCGGATTATCAGATAGTATGGAATAGAGGACAAACCCTAATCCTGGATTATCAAATAATATGGTAGAGGAAAAATCCTAATCTTGAATTACAAAATAGGCTTACCTGCCACCAAACGAGACCCCAAGGACTATTATACCCCATTATCACCCACCCAACGCCCGCCCATACCCACAGGTCCCAAACAAGAACGAAGACACCCCAAGGACTATTTTACCCCCCGCCCCAGTGATCAGACCCCCAGCAATATAACACCTACCCCCATCGTATGTATAGAGGACAAGCGTCTGTCATGGCGCAAACCCTTAAAGGGTCAATTAGAGGTTTGCTGTATTTAAAGGGGTTTTCTGGGACTTTCCCGTTGATGGGGGTGGGGTCCAACACCCAGGATCCGCACCGATCAGCTGAATAGAGCTGAGCTGCAATACCAAGCCCAACCACTAGGCTACGTATAGCGCTGTAGTTGGTAGTAAATCACGAGGGCGCTGTGCTCACCCAACTGCTGCCGCCTCTTCACGCAGCTGATGGGTGAGGGGCCGGAGTGTCAGACCCCGCCCATGACATATGGCCGGGCCCTATAGGCGGAGTCATTTTACATTCTGGAATATTCTCTAGAATCGCTGCGCGCTCCGTTCCTCTTCCTGTGCTCTCTCGCAGCGCTCTCTGACCCGTCCCCCGGAGCGAGGCGCCGCAGCAGCTGAGGGGAGACTTTCCCTCCCCAACAATGACCGTTTCCTCGGCACTGGTTTGGAGAATTCTGTGTTACCGTGGTAACTCGTGACTGTTGTCATGGTAACAGACAGCGGTATATTCTACTTCTCATCGGCGGATTCTTTACCGCTGACTCCCCCCCCTCCCCCCCCCCTCCCCCCACATTCTGTACGGAGAAAAGTCAGGCAGCAAGGAGTTTGCGTCCGTGCGGCGTGAAGGACAACGCGGCGCAACCCGAGGAGGCCAAGTCCGTCTCGCTGTCTGATGTTATCGCCGTGCAGGTAGATCGGGCGCGTGTACTGACAAGACGTAGCGTGTGCGGCGAGACCGCGCAAGAGAGAGAATATAAGAACAGTCGCCTCAATCTCCGCAACGTCACCAGGGAGGCGAGACCAAAAAGATGGAGGCAACTCCTACTATGAGAATACAGCATGGAGGACAAAGCCTAATACCGAATTATCAGATCGTATGGAATAGAAGAAAAATCCTAATCCCAGATTATAGGATAGTATGGAATAGAGGATAAACCATAATCCCAGATTATCAGATAGTATGGAATAGAGGAAATCCCTAATCCCAGATTATCAGATAGTATGGAATAGAGGAAATCCCTAATCCCGGATTATCAGATAGTATGGAATAGAGGAAAACCCTAATCCCGGATTATCAGATAGTATGTAATTGAGGAAAACCCTAATCCCAGGTTATTGGATAGTATGGAATAGAGGAAAACCCTAATCCTGGATTATCAGATAGTATGTAATTGAGGAAAACCCTAATCCCAGGTTATTGGATAGTATGGAATAGAGGAAAACCCTAATCCTGGATTATCAGATAGTATGTAATTGAGGAAAACCCTAATCCCAGGTTATTGGATAGTATGGAATGGAGGAAAAACCCTAATCCCAGAATATCAGATAGTATGGAATAGAGGAAAACCCTAATCCCAGATTATCAGATAGTATGGAATGGAGGAAAAACCCTAATCCAGGATTATGAGATAATCTGGGATTAGGGTTTTCTTCTATTCCATACTATCTCATAATCCTGGATTAGGATTTTTCTTCTATTCCATACTATCTGATAATCTGGGATTAGGGTTTTCTTCTATTCCATACTATCAGATATTATGGAATAGAAGAAAAATCCTAATCCCGGATTATCAGATAGTATGAAATAGAAGAAAACCCTAACCCTGGAATATCAGATAGTATGGAATAGAGGAAAACCCTAATCTCAGGTTATCGGATAGCATGGAATGGAGTTCAAACCCTAATCCCAGATTATCAGATAGCATGGCATAGAGGAAAAATCCTAATCCTGGATTATCAGATAGTATGTAATAGAGGAAAACCCTAATCCCAGGTTATTGGATAGTATGGAATGGAGGAAAAACCCTAATCCCAGACTATCAGATAGTATGGAATAGAGGAAAACCCTAATCCCAGATTATCACATAGTATTGAATAGAGGAAAACCCTAATCCCAGATTATCAAATAATATGGTATAGAGGAAAAATTCTATTCCAGGATTACAATATAGTCTGCTATTATATTTTATATCCTAGATTATCAGAGTGTAATTGTAATCTCAAATTATCAGATCGTCCTGTAATAAGAAAACTGTTTTATCATATACTGAGGAAAAATCATAGACCTAGATTAGCAGATCAGTCAAGGATTAAGGTGAAATCCTAACCGGATTATCCTAATCTAAAGGTTATCAAACAGTCCAGAACTAAAGAATAATCCTAATCCCATATTATATAATAGTCTGGAACTTAAAAGAGAAAAGTCCTACTCCCAAATGATCAGATAATTCAGAACTATGGAAAAATCCTAATCCCGAACTATAAACATTCTATTATAACAATCTAAATCCCATATTATCAGATAAAAATACTAATACTAGAGTATCACAGGCTGTAGGTCTGTACTGAGAAAAAAAAAAAAAAGTCTTAATCCCAGATTAGCAGATAGTCTGGTGTGGAGATAAAAATTTAACACTGGAATTATCAAATGGCCCGATACTAATTTCAGATGATCAAACAGTCACGTACGAAAGAAAAATCCCAATCCCATATTATACAATAATCCCATTCTAAGGAAAAATCCCAATCCCATATTATACAATAATCCCATTCGAAGGGAAAATCCTAATCCCATATTATACAATAATCCCATTCTAAGGAAAAATCCCAATCTCATATACAATAATCCCATTCTAAAGAAAAATCCTAATCCCATATTATACAATAATCCCATTCTAAGGAAAAATCCCAATCACATATTATACAATAATCCCATTCTAAAGAAAAATCCTAATCCCATATTATACAATAATTCAGTTCTAAGGAAAAATCCTAATCCCATATTATACAATAATCCCATTCTAAGGAAAAATCCCAATCCCATATTACAAGACAGTCCCCACTACTAGTGGCCGAGTCAAGACAAGAACTAGTCACGACATTGCACCTGTTGCGGATTTGCGTTGAGTTCTCTGGTCATCGCTGGGCCCTGGGCCTATGTCGGAGCCCCCACCCCAATAGTTCTGTAGCCTTAACACTGTAATGGGTGGGGTGAGGTCTACTAACATGTTCTGGGTGACGCAGGTTCACCGTGTGGCACTATTACACCTCGCCTGACCATAGTGATTGATACTAGGGGTCAGCGGCCCCCCCCCCCCCCCCCCAGTGGTCAGACGCTTATTACCTAGGACAGACCCCTTTAAGAGGGCAATAGTATCACATGATCAGCTCTGCTACATCGGGTGACCTCGGCCCAGATCTGTCTGAGAGAAGAGACCTTTACATGGAGGCAATGACGGCCGGCCCATGGACACATCAGACGGATTCTGGATTTTCACATGACGCACGAAAAGGTGAAACTCAAGTGGAAATGTCAACAAGGGACAGAAATCCGTCCGGACAGGAGAGATTATATTTTTTGTCTGAGTTTAACTTGGGCTGTGTAGACGAGAAGGACGGCCCCGGCCCGAGCCAACTAACACTATGGGCATAGGCAATGAGCCCTGGGAAACGTGCAAATAAGGAAGCAACTCTAGTGCCACCTAGAGGCAGGGCCATGTCAATGAATCTCCGATCCACACACATCACTCACCCCAACTGGCTGGTATCGAGCGTGTGCGAAGACCCGAAAACTGGCACTTTGCCCATGATGAACATCATAATCTCAGATCGCTGGTAATCCGGTAAATTACTGCCAAAGAAACCTGGAAAAAAAAAATATATTTTTTTTTTTTTAAATTCCCAAAATATTTATTCACTAGCTGGTACCCGCGACTTCGTCTGCGGTGATTGTAGCAGTGGGTATATACAGGTGCGGGTTAGGTTTTCGTACTGTGTATAAGGTCTGGGATATGAAATGTAACTTTGTATCTTGTTGTTGCTGTAATTCTGAGAATACATGAGCCTTTTGTGTTGCAGTTACTTTGTATTTGAGCTGCTATATATACGGTGTTGTGAGAAACTTTACATAGTGACTTTGGGACAGAAGTATTTGAAGTTAACCCTTTCCCGCCGATGGCATTTTTTGATTTTCGTTTTTGACTCCCCTCCTTCTAAACCCCATAACTTTTTTATTTCTCCGCTCCCAGAGCCATATGAGGTCTTAATTTTTCCTGGGACAAATTTTTCTTCATGATGCCACCATTATTTATTCTATATAATGTACTGGGAAGCAGGGAAAAAATTCAGAATGGGGTGGATTTCAAGAAAAAATGCATTTCTGCGACTTTCTTCCGGGCTTTGGTTTTACGGTGTTCACTGTGCAACCAAAATGACATGTCCCCTGTATTCTGTGTTTCGTTACGATTCCGGGGATACCAAATGTATATGGTTTTAGTTACATTTTGACCCCTTAAAAACAAATCCAAAACTGTTAAAAAATTTTTTTTTGAAAAGTCGCCATATTCCGACAGCCGTAACTTTTTTATACGTGCGTGTACGGGGATGCATAGGGCGTCTTTTTTTGTGGGACTGGGTGTACTTTGTATTTCTACCATGTTCGGGAAATGTTATTGCTTTGATCACTTTTTATTCAAATTTTTATCAGAATCAAAACAGTGAAAAAACGGCGGTTTGGCACTTTTGACCATTTTTCCCGCTACGGCGTTTACCGAACAGGAAAAATATTTGTATAGCTTTGTAGAGCGGGCGATTTCGGACGCGCGGATACCTAACATGTATGTATTTCACAGTTTTTAACTACTTTTATATGTGTTCTAGGGAAAGGGGGGTGATTTGAATTTTTAATCCTTTTTTTTTTGTTTTTAATATTTTTTTTTACTTTTTTTAAACTTTTTTTTTTGCATTTATTAGACCGCCTAGGGGTATTGACATGGGTGGGCGGTGTCGCGGATTGTCAGAGTGGTGGGGGCAAACATGGCTGCTCCGGAGCGTTATAGAGCGCCTCCTGGAGTATCGTTAAGGTGAGGGGCAAAGTGGTAAAGTATATGTATATGTGATTGTGTGGGGTTAGGGGCGAGGCTGGAGAGGGCAATATGAATTTTGTGGCTTGCTATGGTCCAAAGTGTGTGAGATTGCAGAGATGGTGGTGTGAGTTTGGGTTTTGTGGGGGTCCTGGCACAAACGTATGTGCGCTATTGTGATGAAAAGTAGCCTATTGCGCAATGGGGTGTATTAACTATGTTTGTGGAAAATTTCAGCCAAATCGGTGGAGCGGTTTTTGCGTGATTGACCGCCAAACATCCGAACATCCAAAGGGTCCTGGGGAAAACGTATGTGCGCTATTGTGACGAAAAGTAGCCTATTGCGCAATCGAGTGTAGGGACTATGTTTGTGGAAAATTTCAGCCAAATCGGGGTCCAAAGTGTGTGAGATTGCAGAGATAGTGGTGTGAGTTTGGGTTTTGTGGGGGTCCTGGGAAAAACGTATGTGCGCTATTGTGACAAAAAGTAGCCTATTAATTAATTGGGTGTATTAACTATGTTTGTGGAAAATTTCAGCCAAATCGGTGGAGCGGTATTTCCGTGATTGAGGAACAAACATCCAAACCCACAAACTTTCACATTTATAATATTAATAGGATATAATTTTTGCAGAGAAGTCTTCTAAGGGTTAAAATATAAGAACATGCCCTTGTATACACCAGGGTTAAAGGGATCACCCAATTAAAGACACATCCCCTATTAATTTGTCAGAACAATGGGGTGGGGGGAGGGAACAATCACTAGCGATCATGAGAATGGGGGATTGAAAGTCCCATGGAGGACGCATGGGAAACCTTCAGACCACCGGTTGCCTGATCAGTTGGGGATACGGAGGTCGGACCCTCGACAATGGGACTCTTACTCCCTACTTTGTGGGGAGGAGGTTTTTAAAGGGATCCTATCATTGGATTCCCTTTTTTTCTGGCTAACACGTAGGAATAGCCTTAAGAAAGTCTATTCTTCTCCTACCTTTAGATGTCTTCTCCGCGCCGCCGTTCGGTACAAATACCGTTTTTCTTCGGAATGCAAATGAGTTATTTCGCAGCACTAGGGGCGGTCCTCAGCACTCAAACAGCAGTGGGGGCGTCGCCAATGCTGCAAAGGAAACTTTCCAGCGGCAGCTCCATCTTCTTCTGTAACGCCCTCTCCTTGTGTCTTCTTCCGTCCTGGGTTTCAATCTTCTAGGCCTCGGGCACAGCCAACTGTGCATGCCCATGGCCACAAAAAAATGGCCGCTTACACCAGTTTACTGCATGCGCAGTCGGCTCTGCCCAAGGCCCGAGGCCTAGGAGATTGAAACCCAAGACGAAAGAAGACACAGGGAGAGGGCATTCCAGAAAAAAATGGAGGCAGCGCTGGAGAGTTCTCTTGCATCATTGGGGACGCTCCCAGTGCTGTTTGAGTGCTGGGGGCCGCCCCTAGTGCTGCAAGATAACTAATTTGCATATATAAGAAAACCCGGATTTCTACCAAACGGCGGTGCGGAGAAGACATCTAAAGGTAGGAGAAGAATAGTCTTTCTTAAGGCTCTTCCTATGTGTCAGAGAGAAAATAAAGGGAATCCAGTGATATGATCCCTTTAAGGCTCTGTACATAGCATAGTGGCTGTGCTTGGTATTGCAGTTCAACTCCATTCAGTTCCACGACTGAGCAGCTACTGTATCATGTGACAGACGAACGTGATGTCATCAGCACAGGGCAGACATGGCAGTGTACGAGAGAGCTGTGGACTCTCCAAACAGCTGATCGGCTGGGGTCCCGGGTGTCAGACACCCACCAATCATATATTGATGATCTGCCCTAAGAAAACGGCATCAAAATAAAGTTTCGGATAATCCTTTTAGTTTTCACGTGAGACTGAATGAGTTCCTATGGGATGCGGCGCTGAGTGACTATAGACATTGTATCTGATAGTGACAGCGCTGGTGAAAGGCTGGGGACTCCGGCACTGCGCTGCCACTCTGCCCGACACAGGAGGTAACGTACTGACATTAGATGTCACTGTTGTATCTACTTACAACCAGGCCACAGAATAATCCAGATATCAACTATTAAAGCCTGCGATATTACAGCAGGTAAGAGATTACCACATCCATTATTATACCCGCATTTTTAGTTTTTAATTTTTCACCGGCTCAATCTGAAAATTTAATTACCAATTTATTCTCTAAATCAGAAACTTCTCAGAAATGCAAAGTCTATAAAAACATCAATTACAAAAACAGCAAAAAGGTGCTGAGCCGACAAAACGGGTCACCGGGAACGAGGAAGAACAGAGAAGAACAACAGAAATCATATAGAGGGGTAATAAAATACCGAATACAACAATATTCAATAGGAGGGATCAACAACCCCACAGACCAGCTGAGGAAAGCCGCAGCATCTACAGGGAGCATTATGTCAAGAGGCCTGTCGGCAGCAGAGTCCTATACAATTCTTGTACATATGAGTAGTATTATAGTAGTTATATTCTTGTACATAGGAGTAGTATTATAGTAGTAATATTCTTGTACATAGGAGTAGTATTATAGTAGTTATATTCTTGTACATAGGAGTAGTATTATAGTAGTTATATTCTTGTACATAGGAGTAGTATTATAGTAGTTATATTCTTGTACATAGGAGTAGTATTATAGTAGTTATATTCTTGTACATAGGAGTAGTATTATAGTATTATATTCTTGTACATAGGAGTAGTATTATAGTAGTTATATTCTTGTACATAGGAGTAGTATTATAGTAGTTATATTCTTGTACATAGGAGTAGTATTATAGTATTATATTCTTGTACATAGGAGTAGTATTATAGTAGTTATATTCTTGTACATAGGAGTAGTATTATAGTAGTTATATTCTTGTACATAGGAGTAGTATTATAGTATTATATTCTTGTACATAGGAGTAGTATTATAGTAGTTATATTCTTGTACATAGGAGTAGTATTATAGTAGTTATATTCTTGTACATAGGAGCAGTATTATAGTAGTTTTATTCTTGTACATAGGAGTAGTATTATAGTAGTTTTATTCTTGTACATAGTAGTAGTATTATAGTAGTTATATTCTTGTACATAGGAGCAGTATTATAGTAGTTATATTCTTGTACATAGGAGTAGTATTATAGTAGTTATATTCTTGTACATAGGAGCAGTATTATAGTAGTTTTATTCTTGTACATAGGAGTAGTATTATAGTAGTTATATTCTTGTACATAGGAGGTAGTATTATAGTAGTTATATTCTTGTACACAAGAGTAGTATTATAGTAGTTATATTCTTGTACATAGGAGTAGTATTATAGTAGTTATATTCTTGTATATAGGAGTAGTATTATAGTAGTTATATTCTTGTACATAGGAGGTAGTATTATAGTAGTTATATTCTTGTACACATGAGTAGTATTATAGTAGTTATATTCTTGTACATAGGAGTAGTATTATAGTATTTATATTCTTGTACATAGGAGTAGTATTATAGTAGTTATATTCTTGTACATAGGAGGTAGTATTATAGTAGTTATATTCTTGTACACATGAGTAGTATTATAGTAGTTATATTCTTGTACATAGGAGTAGTATTATAGTAGTTATATTCTTGTACATAGGAGGTAGTATTATAGTAGTTATATTCTTGTACACATGAGTAGTATTATAGTAGTTATATTCTTGTACATAGGAGTAGTATTATAATAGTTATATTCTTGTACATAGGAGCAGTATTATAGTAGTTATATTCTTGTACATATGAGGTAGTATAATAGTAGTTATATTCTTGTATATAGGAGTAGTATTATAGTAGTTATATTCTTGTACATAGGAGGTAGTATTATAGTAGTTATATTCTTGTACATAGGAGCAGTATTATCGTAGTTATATTCTTGTACATAGGAGTAGTATTATAGTAGTTATATTCTTGTACATAGGAGGTAGTATTATAGTAGTTATATTCTTGTACATAGGAGTAGTATTATAGTAGTTATATTCTTGTACATAGGAGCAGTATTATAGTAGTTATATTCTTGTACATAGGAGTAGTATTATAGTAGTTATATTCTTGTACATAGGAGGTAGTATTATAGTAGTTATATTCTTGTACACATGAGTAGTATTATAGTAGTTATATTCTTGTACATAGGAGTAGTATTATAGTAGTTATATTCTTGTACATAGGAGCAGTATTATAGTAGTTATATTCTTGTACATAGGAGCAGTATTATAGTAGTTATATTCTTGTACATAGGAGGTAGTATAATAGTAGTTATATTCTTGTATATAGGAGTAGTATTATAGTAGTTATATTCTTGTACATAGGAGGTAGTATTATAGTAGTTATATTCTTGTACATAGTAGTATTATAGTAGATATATTCTTGTACACATGAGCAGTATTATAGTAGTTATATTCTTGTACATAGGAGGTAGTATTATAGTAGTTATATTCTTGTACATAGGAGGTAGTATTATAGTAGTTATATTCTTGTACATAGCAGTAGTATTATAGTAGTTATATTCTTGTACATAGGAGTAGTATAATAGTAGTTATATTCTTGTACATAGGAGGTAGTATTATAGTAGTTATATTCTTGTATATAGGAGTAGTATTATAGTAGTTATATTCTTGTACATAGGAGCAGTATTATAGTAGTTCTATTCTTGTACATAGGAGGTAGTATTATAGTAGTTATATTCTTGTACATAGGAGTAGTATTATAGTAGTTATATTCTTGTACATAGGAGCAGTATTATAGTAGTTATATTCTTGTACATAGGAGTAGTATTATAGTAGTTATATTCTTGTACATAGGAGGTAGTATTATAGTAGTTATATTCTTGTACACATGAGTAGTATTATAGTAGTTATATTCTTGTACATAGGAGTAGTATTATAGTAGTTATATTCTTGTACATAGGAGCAGTATTATAGTAGTTATATTCTTGTACATAGGAGCAGTATTATAGTAGTTATATTCTTGCACATAGGAGTAGTATTATAGTAGTTATATTCTTATCAATAGGGGACAGTATTGTAGTTACAATGTTGTTATTATTGGCTTTTAAGACAAATTTCAAGGAAAAATAAGTGAAACATTAAAAATTAGAAACGGAACTTTACCAATTGTCTGAATGATAGCATTCTGGACAATGCGCTCATCACTTTCTTTAGAGCTGGATGTGAGGACAGCGCTGCCTGCAGAACTTCTACGATCCCCTAGCTCAAAGTCAACACTCAGTGTCAGATGCTTTAAAAGCGTGTTGAACACCTCCAGTACTGTGGGACCTAGGAGAAAGAAAAAGAAGAGATAATGTAATGTATGTACACAGTGACTGTACCAGCAGAATAGTGAGCGCAGCTCTGGAGTATAATACAGGATGTAACTCAGGATCAGTACAGGATAAGTAATGTAATGTATGTACACGGTTGGTTTATCAAGACAGGATCAGAAGATAAGTGATAGTGAAATTATTCTTTAAAGGGAGTCTATCAGACCCTAAATGTCTTGCAAACTAATAATTGTGACACGTATGGGCCTTTCACAGAGGCAGAAACATACTTTTTGGCCACAAACCATTGAAGAATAAAAATCTTATTTAGGGAAATGTAATTCAGTCTTGAAGTGCTCTGGAGGCGGGGTCTGATTTTCCAGATTTCTGTCCCGCTCCCAGTGCAATTTCAACTTGATTTACATATCCATAAAAAGCGGAAACATCTCTGCATTACTCCATCGTTTTGATGCCACAGAGATAGACTTTTACTCCTATTAAAAGGACCCTACATGGCAAGACTATTGGTTTGGGATAAATTTTGGACTTGAAAAAACTTCTTATAAAAAGATTTTAACTTTTGTGTTGCAAAAGAAAAAAAAAACGAAAAAAAAAAACGAAAAAAAAAAAAAAACCACCTCGAAATATTGCTAAGAAAGAGAAAAAAAAAACAACAACATGTTAGTAGGCAATATAGCAGAGGTACCTTGGAGGTATAGAGAGCCTGCGGTCTGGGTACTGGGTATACACAGGCAGGTAACATATCCGATACACCATCTTGTATAGAAAGACATAAAGGAGGAGGAACAAGAACACACAACACAATGTCCCCGACTTCTGAACATGACACCTAAATCACCGGGAGCAGCTGCTATTTTTATCTAACTACACAGCGCCTTGTTAACTTCAGGGGAAAATAAGGAGCGAGGACACAAAGTGACAAGTCCAAAAATAAGAGCACTGAACACTGGAGATAGGTTATAGAGAAAGCCTCGATTCTTCTCTACCCTCATCCTGCCAAACACAGGGTCATGACCTTGTGACAATCCACTTCTACCAATGTAAAATCTTAATCAGTCTTGTAGGATTTCCGGAAAGTTGGACACCAACCTTAAGCAGATCACAGCCCCGCCAAGCTCTACTTCCTGGTCCCAAACAGACAATCACTCGTCGGTACTTTGTGTCGAGAGGGATGAATAAGTAAAGACTGGCAGAAGGACCCAGGAAGTGTCGGAAGAGGAGCAGGGTGAAGAGTATGATTTCCTTTATTTTTTAACTTATTTTGAGCATTTTGTAAAAACAGGGGAGAACCTTTTAAAAAGGCCAAATGTAAGGCCAATTTGGGACACTAAATCATGCACAAGAACTTGGCTCATAAGGTTCAGTTTCCCTACAGCATTCCCGCAGGTGAAATGAAGTATTACAGTGTGCCCAATTAAATTAATGTGATTGTGACGTATGGAGGGATCATGTCCTCCAAAAGGGGTTGCATTTTAACCCTCACTGTTGACCAATAGCTCAAGTTCTCAATTACACCACACAGGACAGGTCCTCTATATACTACACCACACAGGAGAGATCCTCTATATACCACACCACACAGGAAAGGTCCTCTATATACTACACCACACAGGACAGCTCCTCTATATACTACACCACACAGGACAGATCCTCTATATACTACACCACACAGGACAGATCCTCTATATACTACACCACACAGGAGAGACCCTCTATATACTACACCACACAGGAGAGATCCTCTATATACTACACCGCACAGGACAGGTCCTCTATATACTACACCAAACAGGACAGGTCCTCTATATACTACACCACACAGGACAGATCCTCTATATACTACACCACACAGGACAGCTCCTCTATATACTACACCACACAGGAAAGATCCTCTATATACTACACCACACAGGACAGATCCTCTATATACTACACCGCACAGGACAGATCCTCTATATACTACACCACACAGGACAGATCCTCTATATACTACACCACACAGGAGAGACCCTCTATATACTACACCACACAGGAGAGATCCTCTATATACTACACCGCACAGGACAGGTCCTCTATATACTACACCAAACAGGACAGGTCCTCTATATACTACACCACACAGGACAGATCCTCTATATACTACACCACACAGGACAGCTCCTCTATATACTACACCACACAGGAAAGATCCTCTATATACTACACCACACAGGACAGATCCTCTATATACTACACCGCACAGGACAGGTCCTCTATATACTACACCGCACAGGACAGGTCCTCTATATACTACACCACACAGGACAGATCCTCTATATACTACACCACACAGGACAGGTCCTCTATATACTACACCACACAGGACAGGTCCTCTATATACTACACCAAACAGGACAGGTCCTCTATATACTACACCACACAGGACAGATCCTCTATATACTACACCACACAGGACAGCTCCTCTATATACTACACCACACAGGACAGGTCCTCTATATACTACACCACACAGGACAGATCCTCTATATACTACACCACACAGGACAGGTCCTCTATATACTACACCACACAGGAGAGATCCTCTATATACTACACCGCACAGGACATGTCCTCTATATACTACACCACACAGGACATGTCCTCTATATACTACACCACACAGGACAGGTCCTCTATATACTACACCACACAGGACAGGTCCTCTATATACTACACCACACAGGAGAGATCCTCTATATACTACACCACACAGGAGAGATCCTCTATATACTACACCACACAGGACAGGTCCTCTATATACTACACCACACAGGACAGACCCTCTATATACTACACCACACAGGACAGGTCCTCTATATACTACACCACACAGGACAGATCCTCTATATACTACACCACACAGGAGAGACCCTCTATATACTACACCACACAGGACAGATCCTCTATATACTACACCACACAGGACAGATCCTCTATATACTACACCACACAGGACAGGTCCTCTATATACTACACCACACAGGACAGATCCTCTATATACTACACCACACAGGAGAGACCCTCTATATACTACACCACACAGGACAGGTCCTCTATATACTACACCACACAGGACAGATCCTCTATATACTACACCACACAGGACAGGCCCTCTATATACTACACCACACAGGACAGGTCCTCTATATACTACACCACACAGGACACACCCTCTATATACTACACCACACAGGACAGGTCCTCTATATACTACACCACACAGGACAGATCCTCTATATACTACACCACACAGGAGAGACCCTCTATATACTACACCACACAGGACAGATCCTCTATATACTACACCACACAGGAGAGACCCTCTATATACTACACCACACAGGACAGATCCTCTATATACTACACCACACAGGACAGGTCCTCTATATACTACACCACACAGGACAGGTCCTCTATATACTACACCACACAGGACACACCCTCTATATACTACACCACACAGGACAGGTCCTCTATATACTACACCACACAGGACAGATCCTCTATATACTACACCACACAGGAGAGACCCTCTATATACTACACCACACAGGACAGATCCTCTATATACTACACCACACAGGACAGATCCTCTATATACTACACCACACAGGACAGGTCCTCTATATACTACACCACACAGGAGAGATCCTCTATATACTACACCACACAGGAGAGATCCTCTATATACTACACCACACAGGACAGGTCCTCTATATACTACACCACACAGGACAGGTCCTCTATATACTACACCACACAGGACACATCCTCTATATACTACACCACACAGGACAGATCCTCTATATACTACACCACACAGGACAGGTCCTCTATATACTACACCACACAGGACAGGTCCTCTATATACTACACCACACAGGAGAGATCCTCTATATACTACACCACACAGGACAGGTCCTCTATATACTACACCACACAGGACAGATCCTCTATATACTACACCTAAACAGGTGTTTTGTGTTGCACTGTGGGATATATGAGATGCTTTTGGGGAAGGTGTTTTGAACTACATTTTTGTATATGGCGTTTGTGAGATAGAAACAAGTAAATGACAGGACTATAAATTCACATGCAAGCATTAGGCTATTTTTTTTTTTTACCAATAGACCCTTTAGCAGCAATGGCTACGGCCTCCAGAAGAACCTGCACGATTCCAGCTCGTATACGAGGAGAATCCCTCTTGTGCAAATCAAGGTGCCCGAGAATCTGCTGGATCACATGGTGAGAATACTGCGCCTATAAATGAAAGAAAACAGAGTTAAATATATCATAATCAGTAGGGGGCGTACACCTTCGGTAGAACATATGGAATCAAGAAGAAGAATCATAAAGATAGATAACTCCAACCAGTACCGTACCTCAAACTCCGAACGTCTGTGGAGCCTTTACAGCTGCCATACTTTCCTCCTTCCTCAGTATACTCCTACTAAAAACATCCCCCCCCCCGTTACTCTAATGGTATTTATCAATATTAGATGAAATTGCAAACTATTACTACAGGACCCATGCAGATACTTGCAAGATGTCATACGGTTGTATCAGCTGCTGCAACCTTACAGCTAGCAGAGGCTGCTGTGATCACAGGTCTTTATTGAATATCATATGGTTGCCTCGGCTGCTGTAATAACACAGGTAGTACAGTGTTGGCCAAAAGTATTGGCACCCCTGCAATACTGTCAGATAATACTCAGTTTCTTCCAGATAATGATTGCAATCACAAACTCTTTGGTATTATTTTCTTCATTTAATTTGTCTTCAATGGAAAACCACAAAAAGAATTGTCAAAAAGCCAAATTAGATATAATTCCACACCAAACATAAAAAAAGGGGGTGGACAAAAGTATTGGCACTGTTTGAAAAATCATGTGATGCTTCTCTAATTTGTGTAAGTAACAGCACCTGTTACTTACCTGAGGCACCTAACAGGTGGTGGCAATAACTAAATCATACTTGCAGCCAGTTGAAATGGATTAAAGTTGACTCCACCTCTGTCCTGTGTCCTTGTGTGACCACATTGAGCATGGAGAAAAGAAAGAAGACTAAAGAACTGTCTGAGGACTTGAGAAGTAAAATTGTGAGGAAGCCTGAGCAATCTCAAGGCTACAAGTCCATCTCCAAAGACCAGAATGTTCCTGTGTCTACCGTGCGCAGTGTCAGTAAGAAGTGTAAAGCCCATGGCACTGTGGCTAACCTCCCTAGATGTGGACGCAAAAGAAACATTGACCAGAGATTTCACCGCAAGATTGTGCGGATGGCGGATAAAGAACCTCGACTAACATCCAAACAAGTCCAAGCTGCCCTGCAGTCCGAGGGTACAACAGTGTCACCCCGTACTATCCAGTGTCAGCGTCTGAATGAGAAGGGACTGTATGGTAGGAGACCCAGGAAGACCCCACTTCTTACCCACAGACAGAAGCCAGGCTGGAGTTTGCCAAAACTTACCTGAGAAAGCCAAAACCGTTCTGGAAGAATGTTCTCTGGTCAGAGGAGACAAAAGTAGGAAAAGGCCTCAACATAGAGATTACAGGAAAAAAGAGGCCTTCAAAGAGAAGAAGACGCCCCCTACAGTCAGACATGGCGGAGGTCCCTGATGGTTTGGGGTTGCTTTGCTGCCTCTGGCACTGGACTGCTTGACCGTGTGCATGGCATTATGAAGTCTGAAGACGACCAACACATTGTGCAGCATCATGTAGGGCCCAGTGTGAGAAAGCGGGGTCTCCTTCAGAGGTCAGGGCTCTTCCAGCAGGACAAGGACCCAAAACACACTTCAGGTCAGCACTAGAAAATGGTGGTGAGAGAAAGCCCTGGAGACTTGTAAAGTGGCAGCAATGAGTCCAGCCCTGAATCCCATAGGACACCTGTGGGGGAGGGGGAGAGATCTCTTGGTGGCAGTTTGGAGAAGGCCCCCTTCACATCTCAGGGGGGACCGCGAGCAGTTTGCCAAAGAAGAAGGGTCTAAGATTCCAGCAGAGCCTTGTAAGAAACTCATTGCTGGTTAGCGGAAGCGGTTGTGCGCAGTTACTGTGTCTAAAAGGTTGTGCTACCAAGTATTAGGCTGAGGGGACCAATACTTCTGTCCGGCCCATTTGTGGAGATTTGTGTAAAATGATCAATGATGTGACTTTTTTTTTTTCATTCTCTTTTGTGTTTTTTCATTGCAAGCAAAATAAATGAAGATATTACCAAAGAGTTTGTGCTTGTAATCATTATCTGGGGGACACCGAGGATTATCTGACAGGACTGCAGGGGGGCCAATACTTTTGGCCAACACTGTAGCAGAGGCTGCTGTGATCACAGGTCTTTATTCGATATCAGACATACAAGCCATCTGCAATCCCCTGCTTAGGTCAGATGCTATTTTAATTATATTTCCCGGCCATAAAGTCTGAATTTAATAAGACCTGGTTGGTCCTGAATATAAAGCCTAGTTAATCGCTTACAGTCACATCACGTACTGTATATAGTAACTCTTGTTATATTTTATCACAGCTTTTAGTTTAGCAGCTATTTCACACTGGTCTCTAGTCTTCCATTTCAGTATTACAATGCTGACTTATCCCACATTGCAGATACAAATCAAACATCATCTACTGTATAATATAGATGGCTTTTGACTTCTACAAGGAGACTCTGACCTGCCAGCTAGCCGTGTGCGACTAGCTACTCTGACTAATAAGCTATGTGCCTATGGCGGAGGGAAACAGCCAGCCTGCAGCTCATTAACCCCGACATGGTCCTCGCTATGTGTACACAGCAATTCACAGAAAAACCAAGAACAACAACAAATATAAACCTCTCTAAGGTTCAGTCAGAATATACAAAAACATAGCGGAGTGATGTCAGCGCGGCTTCTAATACACATGAATGGAGGCACGCACCTGAATGGAATACATGATGACCTTAAAGCAGGACACTGCAAACTCATTGGACTCCCACAGCTTGTGATGGTCTAAGTGCCTACAAAATGAAGAAAAACAGACATTTATATCATGTGGTTCGTCTGTCCGGGCATGATGGGAGACAATCTATGGGCTAAATGCAAGAGCAGGAAATGTATCATTACAACAACGTAGGTCTGCCATTCTGGAATCAGGCTAGGGCTACACGGCAACATTGGGCGTCGCATAAGATCGCCGGGTCACCCTGAATGGAGCCGAACCGTGACCCCAGGATTGCCGCAAGTCCCAAAAAGATTGGACAGTGCTCAATTTTTTTTTGAGACTAGACGTTACGGTTGCTGCTTCCTTTGGGGTCGCGGTGCAACTCCATTTATGTCCAAAGTTGCCACTGAGCCCTGGACTTAAAGCTGAGGGTCAACCAGTATAGTTATATAAGGGTAAGTCACAGAATCCACCTGCAAAAAAAAGGTTCCCATTCACTTCAATGGGAGCCGCTTGCTTTTTTTTCCCATTAGCGTTTTTTTTTCAGCTAGCGAGAAAAAGAAGCGACATACCGTATCTTCCCGCGGATTTCACGGCGGAGTCAGCTACGGCGTCCTTGGCTCGAGACTCACATTCACATGGCGCAAAAGGTTTTAATAGCACCCGAATGGGTTTAACTCCAAGCTTCCCCATTACTAAGCGGATTATCCATTTAGGATGCCCTGTAGCTGTCACAAAGGAGACCGACCAAAAAAGGACAACTCCAAGACATTTTTTTTATTTTTTTTTATTTTACAGCTCCTGGGCCAACCCTGTAATGTTAAAATATTCGGTGTGGGAACGCCAAATTTCTTACTGCCTTATAGAAAGTCATAAAATTAAAAAAAAAAAAAAAAAAAAAAAAAAAGTACAAAAAAATAAAATAAAAAATTAAATAAAATTAAAAAAAAAAAATTAAAAAAAAAAAAACACCTGTTCCCAGATTTAGGACGGAAAAATAAAATAAAAAATAATTATAATAATTAATAATTTCTCAATAATTAATACTTAAATCATCATTTTTAATTATTTTATACTAATAATTATGATTGATAATTGATAATAATAATAATAAATAATAATAATAATAATAATAATAATACAAACTAATTTATAGGCAACTTATCAAAATAAAACTTCACACAGTCACATCAAAGACAAAATAAAGTAAAAAATTAAAAACAATCAATCAGGTTATCGCTGCTAAAACGCAGAAAAGTAAAAGTGAATAATAACAATAGCCGGTTTTTAAGAGGTTAAATTAATCGGCACAGCATTGTGGAGCCATGTTGAAGAGATAACGGCGAGAGCGGGTGAATATTCAATTTGGATGAAAGGGTTTGTGAACTATTCGGCTTTGGGTGGTGAATATACAGTGTGCGCACATACATTGTCTCGGTCATCTTTTTGGGACTTTTTGACATTCTCTCGGCCGCCGCTCTCCTGCCCTTCTCTAATGAGTTGCAGCGATGTTCCCAGAGCCGGGCTTTGTGTCTGCGGAGTAATGATGGAGCGGCTTATCTGTAACTTAATTAAGTGGCCTGGTAACTGTACGGCAGAGAGGCTCCGGAGCAGAAATCTGCATGCTTCCCACGGGGAGCCGGAATCTCATTACACGTCAACAAAACAAGCTGCTCCGGCCGCGGTCTAGGTACAATGTACAGGGCGACTATCCCTGACCCCGGTCTAGGTAAGGTGAAGAATAAAACGAAGCTCGAAACACCGGAATCAAAAAATAATTGACACGCACCGCAACATCCCTGCAGCAACAGTGGGAAAGATGGTGGCCAAGACGGACCAATGGATGGTGGATGTCAAGCTTAGGCCGGACAGGATTCCATATAGGATACATCAGCACATGATATTATTCGGACCACGAAACGTATAAATTAGGCTTCAGTGGGCGACGACTTTACAGATGCGGCGACGGCGGTTTAACTTCAGGTGAATGTTCCCCATGGAAATTAAAGGACAGGAAAATACCAAGGGAGGGGGGAGGACGGGGCGACATTTAGATCAATAAGACGCGGACAATACGTCCCGCGGGACCTGATCAATAACCGAACCAGACACAGCGTCTGCCAATTACTTCCCGTTTTACAGCTTAACGTGACATGAACTAGAATCTACCAGTCATTACCGGGGAAAGCTGAACAGGGGATACAACGCTGGAATATTTTGAAGAATTGTATCCCCTGACCCCAGCGGGCTTAATAAGTCTCCACACACCTATATGGTGGTCTCTCCCTAAGGAGTGACAATATCCCCTGAAACATATAGTCCATAGTAAGATCCCACTCAGTCTCCTTCCCCCTCTGGCAGCTATAAATAAAAAGACTGGTTCACTTGAAAACCAACATCTGCATTGGAAAGAGTTAGGAGGGCCCCATACAAATTAGATGGTCAGTAGTAACTGCGGATATATCTAAAGTGCAGGGCCAGCTTCTTGTCTAGGGGCGCTATATATTGGAGGCATAACCTCACTAAAACAAGTACTGTCTGTCAATAGGGTCAACTGTAGTTTGCAGGGTGTTCCTCCCAAAAAAAAAAAATATAGGAGAAGCTTTCTCATGCAGCAAGCTGCCTCCCAGCACCAGACCAATTCTCTGTTTGATTCTCAGTTTACTTGTATTTGTTTTACATTTCTAATATAGAGCAGATCAGATTTTTTTTTTTTACCATCATGTCCCGTATACAGAGACTATCTATAGTAAACAGACGTTGTGCGCCGCGACCGTGAGCCGATGACATCCGAGGGTTCACCGCGAGTTCCTACGACACATACGGAAGAGAAGCTGCTGTGGGATTTCAGTGCTGAGACGATGGGTGATCTCCCACAAAGAGGCGGCTAATGGCCGGGACGCTAAGTATCTCAAATCACCACATTAGCAGGGACAGTGTGAACGGCAGCAAACAGATTTGCCTAATAGTCTTGAAGGCACGCTGCCAAAAAACATTTGTGGATTCCCAGGGAGACCTGAGAAGCAGAAGTGTCATTAGACAGAAGGAAATGTTATCACAGTCTAAGGCGGGCCAAGGAGCAAAGTATTCTGCCGGAACAAGAGAATTATCTATACCTATGGGGTGATACGGTGGCCTTGCAGCGCTGGAGTCCTGGGTTCGAATCCCACCAGGAACAACATCTGCAAGGAGTTTGTATGTTCTCCCTGAGCTTGCGTGTCTACAAAGGCATACTGATAGGAAAAAAAAAAAATTACGGCCTGTGTAAGGACATAACCTACTGAATATATTCATATAGGCCAAATAAATAGGCCCATTTTATTAAGCGCCTGGAAAACCCCTTTAACATGGCACCTGATCTGCAGACATCATGTTATAGAGCAAGAAGAGCGGAGTAGATTGATATGCAATTATATAGGAAAATATTCAGGATTACTCTGCTTTTTGGTGCCCAGTGGGCCGTCTTACTTTTTGTAGGACTGCCCACTGGACCCCTAAGCAAAGAAGAAGAAGAAATAAGAGCTACACTGAATCTTTCTCTATAAACCTATATATCAATCTGCTCAGTTCTTTCTGCTGGCAGATAAGACTCCCTATTAATCAGATCAAAAAGCTTTATTGGCACGCCCGAATAGATATTTGGCATTGCCAAAGCTAGTAAAGTAGGGGGGGGGGGGGGGTTGGATTCGGGTGGGTGAGTGGTGGGTATGGGGGGGTGGTTTGGGGTATAACAGTCCATGGAGTCTCGTCTTCCTCTTAGTTGGTGACCGCTATATGGGGAGGTGGGGTGGAGCGGTTGGTTTGGGGTATAACAGTCCATGGAGTCTCATCTTCCTCTTCGTTGGTGACCGCTATATGGGGGGGGGGGGGGGGGCGGGTGTATTGGGATAAATATAACAGTCCGTGGAGTCTCATCTTCCTCTTATTTGGTGACAGCTGGACACGTATTGGGCAGCGATCTCCACAGTGGCCTCTTCTTCTCCCAGTAGGATGTAGAGTTTCCTCTTCTCGTCTGGGATGTGGGCAGAGAGTCTTTGGTAGTAGACGGCCCTCACAGCTGAGTATTTGGTGCAGTGTAGCAGGAAGTGGGTCTCGTCTTCTAGGGCCCCCTGGTCACAGTGCTGGCACAGTCTCTTCTCCCGTGGCTTGTACGTCTGCCTGTATCGCCCCGTCTCTATCTGTAGGTTGTGGGCGCTCAGTCTGTACCGGCTCAGGGTCTGTCTGTGTTTGGGGTGGCGTATTCTCTCCTATTAAAGGGTTTTCTGGCTTCACAAACTTTTTTTCCATACTGATAGATATGTGATCTGTGGGTGTCTGAAAACACGGACCCTGCACAGATCAGCTGTTGCAGCAGTCTACGGATCGCGGAAGTTGCTAGCGGACAGGCCACATGTGCAGCACCTCTCCTATTCAATTCATAGGAACGGCTCAGCAGCCCCGTCCACTGTACAGTGGTGGATCCAGGGAACTGCAAGTAATTGAAACGGCGCACATGCTGCCAACTTCACAGCTGATCTGTGCAGGGTCCGGGTGCTGAAACCTGCCAGATCACATACTGATGA
Organism: Leptodactylus fuscus; assembly: GCF_031893055.1. Lineage (NCBI taxonomy): Eukaryota > Metazoa > Chordata > Amphibia > Anura > Leptodactylidae > Leptodactylus > Leptodactylus fuscus. The sequence continues at coordinate 15,972,960 of NC_134268.1, forward strand.
CCTTCTCCTTTCGATAGCTCCATATTACGTAAAACAGATTTGGGGCCTTGAAATGCGACAGGTTCCCTTTAAGATGCGGCATCGTCAGAGCCTCGGGTTCACGTTAGTCCCATCTAACAAAGAAAAACTGAAGTGTCCTAATAAAACGGTAGTGCGGCGGAGACGTCTCTGTACTTACACAGAGCTCGTTCTGTAAAGCCCGGACCATTCATGCAGGACTAAAAGCTATGTATTAACGGCTAAGAAGTAAGCGCCCCCCCCCCCCTCCCCAAAACCCACTACACTACCATCAGCGAGCACACAGGCTATTAAAATATTGAGATGTGCTAGTGAAAGGAAACAGGTATTTTGCACTAATTGGCTATAAGGGCATGAATCAGGAGGCTACACGAGAGCGGGAATAATGGGCAGGTAATTAGAATGCGGCTTCGTTACTGGCAGGGCGCAGATTCTGGAGTTGGCTTCCAGCTGTGAAGCACTAACATAGTATAATAGCAGACAATACCCTCCCCTCTAATTAATGGCCTCAAAAACCAAGCCGGGAGAAAAGAAAAAACATATCACGTGAAGCAAAGAAAAAAAAACACGTCTGAGGAGGAAGAGGCCGACTTATAGAAAACCAACAAGATGGGATTTAAAGAGACCATTCATGGGGGGGAAAGTTTGGGGGTTCCTCACGACAAGGGGTGGTACTGCATGTACTCGAGTATAAGCCGAACTGAATAGAAGCAGAGGCCTCTAATTTTAACACAAAAAACGGGAAAACTTATTGACTCGAGTATAAGCCTGTCTGGTCATGTGCATTACAGCTTAGTACCTCCATGGGCCGCATAGTAGTAGCATTTAACCCCATCATGTCTCTCACATTAACCCCCTGTGTGCCTCACATAAGAGTTACTGATATGTGGGACATATGGAGGTAATAATTAGGTATCTTCACAATTAAGGTCCTTCATTAGTCCCCTCATGTGTCTCACACATTAGTAACCCTTATATGGGGCACACAGGGGTTAATAGGAGGGACATGATGGGGTTAACTGCTATTAATGTGAGGCACATGGAGTTACTGAAACTAAATGAATAACCCCAAATGTCTGACAATATTAGGAATAGTCACCCCAGCAGGTCCCTGTGCATTACTGTCACGTTACTGACAGACATCTTCTATAAGACACAATGAATCCTGGCCACTGACTTATCTGCAGGTGTTACATTCTAGTGGCTGCAGGACCTTTGATGACATCACAGTCTCGTGACCTACATGACAAGCCAATCACAGAGCAGTAGCACTAAAGGACCTCCCCCTTCATGTAATTTATGCAGATCCAAGTTTCTGTGCTCTGTGGACCCAGACTCGAGTATAAGCCGAGGGGGGGGGGGGGCATTCTCATCATAAAGACTGTGCTGAAAAAGTCGGCTTATACTTGAGTATATATGGTATATTTATTTTGCTTACTTACATAGCGCCAACCTATACTGCAGCGCTTTGCAGAAATTGTCAATCACTTTCTATGGTTATGTCTGGTGTGTGGGAGGAAGTTGGAGGAAACCCGCCAAACATTGGGTGACTATACAAACACCATGTAGATGTTGTCCTCGGTAGGATTAAAACTCAGGACTCCACAGTGGTATCGGTGCTAACCACTGAGCCAGCGTACTGCCCAATGAATGGAGGCGGCCATCTTGTAGTGAGCAACAAGGGGTCATTCAAATTCCTGCAGGTGGGTGAGCGATGCAGTCTCTGCAGGACTTACCAAGCGCAGTGCGGTACATTACCGTAAACCAGGGATTACCGTAAAGCCCATGTCGCTATGAGGCAGTATAGGGGTTAGTGTTTACTTCCCTGGTGGTCTAGAGCCGGCACATGTATTATGACTCGCCGTACAGATCCCTCTAAGATCTCGCAGTATACTATATAGGCAACATCTGGGTGATTTTAATTTTTTCAAACAGGGGTGTAGAGTGACATACGCTTCTGAGTTGTTCTACCACCGGTTTATAAACCCATAGAAGTCCTGTATAATACTCACGCAAACACTGGTCGGACGGCATTATTCATGTTTCCATAAGCGGCTCTGCCCAGAAGTTCCCTGAAGCAGTTTTCGGCCAAGACAGCGGGGTTCTCCTCCTTATCGCCGACCACGGAGGGGGAGGCAGGTGGAGCCATGCGACTGGTGAAAAACGGAGGAGAACAAGTGCCTTACTTACAGGAGATGGGTGACAAACAAATAGGGAGGAGGAGGAGGGGGAGGAGTGTAACGTAAGGAAAAATAATAAAGTCTACACTGATGAATTAATGTGCATAGAAGCAGATAAGTTATATGGTGCTGACATCTGCAGTGTTATATCAGTCTGAACAGTCACCATGAGAAGCCTCCAAAGTACATGAGTGGATCCATCTTCTCACAGTTTTCACATATATTAACACCAAGGGAAAGCAAGGAGACTTAAAAGGAAGCCAAGATACAAGAATACATTACTGATCCTGAGTTACATCCTGTATTATACTCCAGAGCTGCACTCACTATCATGTATACAGTGACTGTACCAGCAGAATAGTGAGCGCAGCTCTGGAGTATAATACAGGATAAGTAATGTAATGTATGTACACAGTGACTGTACCAGCAGAATAGTGAGCGCAGCTCTGGAGTATAATACAGGATAAGTAATGTAATGTATGTACACAGTGACTGTACCAGCAGAATAGTGAGCGCAGCTCTGGAGTATAATACAGGATAAGTAATGTAATGTAATGTACTTCTGTCACCACAGTGCATTTTTCAGGCCATTCCCCCGGTATCCTCACTCACGTTCTCCTCATTTGAAGTCCATGCTATCAGACTTTTCCGCCCACTCTCCTTACGTGTAGCTGTGATCTACCGCCCACCTGGCTCACCCTACCAATTTCTGGATCACTTTGCTTCTTGGCTTCCCCACTTTTTATCCAGTGACATTCCAATCCTCATCATGGGTGACTTTAACATCCCTATTGACACCCCCCACTCCCCGGCTGCCTCACAGTTTCTCTCATTAACCACTTCTCTTGGTCTTTCACAATGTTCTTCTTCTGCCACACATGTAGGTGGAAACACGATTGATCTTGTCTTCCATCGACTCCTCACAGTTTCTAAATTTACTAACTCTGCTCTGCCCCTCTCTGATCATAACCTTCTGTCTCTCACCATCAGTGCCCTCTCCCCTTCACAAGATACACCTACCCAACACACATATAGGAACTTGCGTACTATCGACACCCAGCACCTCTTAGATACTCTACCATCCTCTCTGTCCCCCATCTCCTCAATCTCCTGTCCCAATCTGGCCACCAGTCACTATAATGAAACCCTTAAAAATGCATTGGATGAGGTGGCTCCCCCCTCCACTCGTAAAGTCCCACGTAGGAGGCAGCAGCCCTGGCACACGCCACAAACACGATTTCTTCAGCGCTGCTCTAGGTGTGCCGAACGTCTCTGGAGAAAATCACGCTCACCTGCAGATTTCCTCCACTTCAAGTTTATGCTTAAAACATATAGCTCTGCCCTTTACCTCGCCAAACAAGACTATTTCACCGCCCTCATCTCTTCTCTCTCCAGCAATCCTAAAAGGCTTTTTGAAACTTTTCACTCCTTACTCACACCCAAGGTGCAGACGCCATTCACAGACCTTAGTGCTGATGACCTGGCCACGTATTTCCATGCTAAAATTGATAAGATCCGTCAGGAAATCACTGCCCAAGCCGCAGGTGGCATTGATCCCACCACCTACCATAGCAAGGATCCCCTCACCAACCGCACTTCAGACTGTCCATTCTCATCTTTTGAACCTGTTACAGAAGAGGAAGTCTCCCAACTACTTTCTTCATCTCACCCTACAACCTGCAGCAGTGACCCCTTCCCCTCACACCTTCTCCAATCTCTGTCGCCTGCTGTCACTACTTACCTTACTAAAATATTTAACCTCTCTCTCTCTTCTGGAATCTTCCCATCCTCCTTCAAGCATGCTGTTATAACCCCACTATTGAAAAAACCCTCCCTGGACCCATCCTGTGCTGCTAACTATCGACCCGTCTCTAACCTCCCCTTCATCTCTAAACTCTTGGAACGCCTGGTCTATTCTCGTTTAATCCGCTATCTCTCTGCTAACTCTCTGCTTGACCCCTTACAATCTGGCTTCCGCGCTCTGCACTCTACTGAAACGGCTCTCACAAAAGTCTCCAATGATCTCCTAATGGCTAAATCCAATGGCGACTTCTCTCTTCTTATTCTTCTGGACCTCTCTGCAGCTTTTGACACTGTTGACCATCATCTCCTCCTCAATAGGCTCCGCTCAGTTGGTCTCAATGACACGGCGCTCTCCTGGTTCTCCTCTTATCTCTCAGACCGCACCTTCAGTGTATCATTTGCGGGCTCTGTTTCCTCCCCTCTTTCCCTTGCTGTTGGGGTTCCTCAGGGCTCGGTCCTAGGCCCCCTGCTCTTCTCTCTCTACACAGCCCCCATTGGACAAACCATTGCCAGATTTGGCTTCAGGTACCATCTTTATGCTGATGACACCCAATTATACACATCTTCCCGTGACATCACCCCTGCACTCATACAGAACACCAGTGACTGTCTCTCTGCTGTCTCAAATATCATGTCCTCTCTCTATCTGAAACTAAATCTCTCCAAGACTGAACTACTACTGTTTCCACCATCTAATAGATCTGTCCCTGATATATCCATTGCAGTCTCAGGCCTTACTATAACTCCTAGGCAGCAGGCCCGCTGCCTTGGGGTTATGTTTGACGCAGACCTTTCCTTCACCCCTCATGTTGAATCACTCGCACGTTCATGTCACCTCCACCTCAAAAACATCTCCAGAATACACCCTTTCCTTACCAGAGATACACTAAAGACACTTATTGTCTCTCTGATTCATTCTCGCCTTGACTACTGTAACTCCTTACTAATCGGTCTTCCCCTCACTAAACTCTCCCCTCTACAATCTATTCTGAATGCAGCGGCCAGGCTCATCTATCAGGCTAGACGTTACAGCAATGCCTCCCGTCTGTGCCAGTCACTACACTGGCTGCCTATTCATTATAGAATAAAATATAAAGTTATCCCCCTCCCCCACAAGGCTCTCCATAATGCCGCACCTCCCTACATTTCCTCCCTCATCTCTGTCTCCCGCCCAACCCGTGCTCTCCGCTCACTCAATGACCTAACACTTACATCCTCTATTATCAGAACCTCCCCCGCTCGTATACAAGACTTCTCCCGAGCTGCACCACTTCTCTGGAATGCTCTACCCCGGACAATAAGATTAACTCCCAATTTCTACAGTTTCAAACGCAAACTAAAGACGCATCTTTTCAGACAAGCCTATCACAATGTCTAACGTAAACCCTTAACCGTCCTCTGTCCCCGCTCCCACATTACCCCACATGATATGATGTCATCTCAGGATAACTTTATAGGTCCAAGCTCCATCCACATGTTACAGGACACAACTGGTGACGGCTCATAAGGTTTTATGTTTGTGTAATGACAGTCACCTCTATTACAGAAGTGTCTGACCCCTGTATAAGCAATATCGCCCCTGCTACCTCTTGTGTCACCCCCCCCCACCTCATAGATTGTAAGCTCTTGCGAGCAGGGCCCTCAGTCCCATTGTGTGAAATGATTCTCTTTGTAATGTATCTGTCTGTATTTTAACCCTACAAATTGTACAGCGCTGCGGAATATGTTGGCGCTATATAAATAAAATGTATTATTATTATTATTATGTACACAGTGACTGCACCAGCAGAATAGTGAGCGCAGCTCTGGAGTATAATACAGGATAAGTAATGTAATGTATGTACACAGTGACTGTACCAGCAGAATAGTGAGCGCAGCTCTGGAGTATAATACAGGATAAGTAATGTAATGTATGTACACAGTGACTGTACCAGCAGAATAGTGAGCGCAGCTCTGGAGTATAACACAGGATACGTAACGTAATGTACGTACACAGTGACTGCACCAGCAGAATAGTGAGCGCAGCTCCGGAGTATAATACAGGATAAGTAATGTAATGTATGTACACAGTGACTGTACCAGCAGAATAGTGAGCGCAGCTCTGGAGTATAATACAGGATAAGTAATGTAATGTATGTACACAGTGACCAGCAGAATAGTGAGTGCAGCTCTGGAGTATAATACAGGATAAGTAATGTAATGTATGTACACAGTGACTGCACCAGCAGAGTAGTGAGCGCAGCTCTGGAGTATAATACAGGATAAGTAATGTAATGTATGTACACAGTGACTGCACCAGCAGAATAGTGAGCGCAGCTCTGGAGTATAATACAGGATAAGTAATGTAATGTATGTACACAGTGACTGCACCAGCAGAATAGTGAGCGCAGCTCTGGAGTATAATACAGGATAAGTAATGTAATGTATGTACACAGTGACCAGCAGAATAGTGAGTGCAGCTCTGGAGTATAATACAGGATAAGTAATGTAATGTATGTACACAGTGACTGCACCAGCAGAGTAGTGAGCGCAGCTCTGGAGTATAATACAGGATAAGTAATGTAATGTATGTACACAGTGACTGCACCAGCAGAATAGTGAGTGCAGCTCTGGAGTATAATACAGGATAAGTAATGTAATGTATGTACACAGTGACTGCACCAGCAGAATAGTGAGCGCAGCTCTGGAGTATAATACAGGATAAGTAATGTAATGTATGTACACAGTGACTGCACCAGCAGAATAGTGAGCGCAGCTCTGGAGTATAATACAGGATAAGTAATGTAATGTATGTACACAGTGACCAGCAGAATAGTGAGCGCAGCTCTGGAGTATAATACAGGATAAGTAATGTAATGTATGTACACAGTGACCAGCAGAATAGTGAGCGCAGCTCTGGAGTATAATACAGGATAAGTAATGTAATGTATGTACACAGTGACTGCACCAGCAGAATAGTGAGCGCAGCTCTGGAGTATAATACAGGATAAGTAATGTAATGTATGTACACAGTGACTGCACCAGCAGAATAGTGAGCGCAGCTCTGGAGTATAATACAGGATAAGTAATGTAATGTATGTACACAGTGACCAGCAGAATAGTGAGCGCAGCTCTGGAGTATAATACAGGATAAGTAATGTAATGTATGTACACAGTGACCAGCAGAATAGTGAGCGCAGCTCTGGAGTATAATACAGGATAAGTAATGTAATGTAAGTACACAGTGACTGCACCAGCAGAATAGTGAGCGCAGCTCTGGAGTATAATACAGGATAAGTAATGTAATGTATGTACACAGTGACTGCACCAGCAGAATAGTGAGCGCAGCTCTGGAGTATAATACAGGATAAGTAATGTAATGTATGTACACAGTGACTGCACCAGCAGAATAGTGAGCGCAGCTCTGGAGTATAATACAGGATAAGTAATGTAATGTATGTACACAGTGACCAGCAGAATAGTGAGCGCAGCTCTGGAGTATAATACAGGATAAGTAATGTAATGTATGTACACAGTGACCAGCAGAATAGTGAGCGCAGCTCTGGAGTATAATACAGGATAAGTAATGTAATGTATGTACACAGTGACTGCACCAGCAGAATAGTGAGCGCAGCTCTGGAGTATAATACAGGATAAGTAATGTAATGTATGTACACAGTGACTGCACCAGCAGAATAGTGAGCGCAGCTCTGGAGTATAATACAGGATAAGTAATGTAATGTATGTACACAGTGACCAGCAGAATAGTGAGCGCAGCTCTGGAGTATAATACAGGATAAGTAATGTAATGTATGTACACAGTGACCAGCAGAATAGTGAGCGCAGCTCTGGAGTATAATACAGGATAAGTAATGTAATGTAAGTACACAGTGACTGCACCAGCAGAATAGTGAGCGCAGCTCTGGAGTATAATACAGGATAAGTAATGTAATGTATGTACACAGTGACTGCACCAGCAGAATAGTGAGCGCAGCTCTGGAGTATAATACAGAATGTAACTCAGGATCACTGCAGTACAGGACTGGAGGGGCTGGAGTGTCTCACTCGGATTCTTCTTTGGGGTTATCTATCTATCTATCTATCTATCTATCTATCTATCTATCTATCTATCTATCTATCTATCTATCTATCTCCTCTATGTGTTCACATACCTTTCATTGTCCTCTATCTTCTGCATATTAAACAATAAAGATGGAACGATCTTATCCATGTGCTGGGGCTCCCATATCGTGGCTCGAAGTTCATCATTTACAGTTTTACGGACGACGCCTTGGATACCGCGGATTCCTGCAATTCTTATTCTAGAAGAAGGAGACATAAAAATAAAATTAGGAGATAATGGACGAGGACTACATGCACACGTCAAGCAGGGGTACATGCATTGCATTTCTCAGTAAAGACCGGGGCTAGATTGCTAAACTCCCTGCACTATATGCAAACCACTTGAACCAGACAGCACACATGCACAAGAGCTTGACCTGGCCACAGCCACATGTGTGCGAGCTCAACCCAAACACGGCTGCGGCCACACTCACGTGCCAGACAGACCTGCATCCACGCACAAAAGATATTGCTTTGGCCATACCCACATCACCACATCCTCCTCCACCCCCTACCCACTTACTCCGTTTGCACTTCTGGATCACTGTGACACGAATGACACATGGCGCTGAATCTGGATACAAAAAAATCGTAGCGTCTGTGATAAGATGGCGTGTCTTCTTCTATGTTTGCAAACTTGACAAACTGAAAAAAAAAAAAGTAAGAAATACAGAGAGGAACATGAAGAAACAGTCCACCAGTACTTTCTGTAGCAGCTTTTTGGAACATAAAGGAAGGTAGTACTACCCATGTCATGATCATTTACAGGAGAACACAGGAAGGCAGTACTATCTGTACCTGCATTACTTACACGAATAAACAGAAGAGCAGCACAGTCTGTAACTACTTACTGGAATAGAAAGGAAGGCAGTCGGTACAGATAGTACTGCTGTTCTCTTTCTTCTTGTAAATAATCTATGTACAGAAATTACCACCTCCCTGTCTCTTCCTGTAATTATTGTAAATGGACAGTATTGCTTTTAGGATTCCTCTCTGTAAGTGCCGTAGGTCCAGATAGTACTGTTTTCCTCTGCATTCCTGAAAGAGTTGTAGGTCCAGATAGAACTGTTATCCGGTCTCCTCCTGTAAATGATACTGTAGGTACAGATACTGAGCGAGACTTGGAGAAAGCCCTATCTGTACCTACGGTTTTATGATTATTTACAGGAAGAGACTTGAAGACAGTACTATCTGTACCTATGGTATTACAATCAATTACAGGAAGAGACATTGAGACAGTGCTATTTGTACCTACGGTTTTATGGTTATTTACAGGAAGAGACTTGGAGACAGTACTATCTGTACCTGCATCGAAAAGGGAGGCAGCACTATCAGTAACTACAACACTTACTGTGAGAGACATGGAGACAGTACTATCTGTACCTACAGTTTTATGATCATTTCCAGGAAGGCACATGGAGACAGTACTATCTGTACCTACTGTTTTATGATTATTTATAGGAAGAGACATGGAGACAGTACTATCTGTACCCACGGTTTTATGATTATTTACAGAGAGACTTGGAGACTGTACTATCTGTACCTGCATCGAAAAGGAAGGCAGCACTATCAGTAACTACAACACTTACTGTGTGAGACATGGAAACAGCACTATCTGTACCTATGGTGTTATAATCATTTACAGGAAGAGACATGGAGACGGTACTATCTGTAGCTGCATGGAAAAGGGAGGCAGCACTATCAGTAACTACAACACTTACTGTGTGAAACATGGAGACAGCACTATCTGTACCTACAGTTTTTTGATCATTTATAGGAAGAGACGTGGAGACAGTACTATCTGTACTTGCAGAGAAAAGTGAAGCTGCACTAACAGTAACTACAACACTTACTGTGTGAGACATGAAGACAGCACTATCTGTACCTGCAGTATTATAATCATTTCCAGGAAGAGACTTGACAGTTCTATCAGTACCTGAGTGACGTACTGAGTGAGTCCTAGAGAAAGCACTAAGTGGCGTAGTTCTCGATAGTGCCGTCTCCCTTTCCTCTGTAGGTACAGATAGTAAGGTCTCCATGCCTCGGTCTGTGCAGGATCTTGGTGAGGTGTCCTAGATGTTTTTGTAATGAATATTCCACCAGAACATGGCGCACGGCCGCGGTTGTAAATCAGTAAAAGCATCAATTCTAACAATATACAAAGAAAAACCTAATAACATGGTAATCACCGTGACGAATGTGTCGCGCACACAGCACGGGCGCCGTAAACACAATGGATTTTTTTCATATATTTTTGCTTTACTGAGGAAATGAATATTATCCCGCGCTTATTTTCATTTGCAGATAAAAACAGATAAAACAATTTTTTTATTTTTTTTTTATCCCAGTACCTCAATCCGGCGCCTTAAACAGAGAAATAGGGGCTTAAAAATAGCTCTGGGAACGATTAAAGAGATAACATCAAATAGCGCTGTGGTTGCCAAGAGGACAACATTCTTGACCTAGTTTTTGCGAGATGAGTATTTTATGAATATTTTACTGATAGCAATATAAGGAGTCTAAATAAAGAGCCGGTTCTCTGCTGGAGATTTTTGACAGTGAAGCGTATCAATTTACCAGAGCACGGGGAAAAAAAGAGAGAAATTTTTTTTTTAAAAAAATACATCTTTTAAGCCGAGGAGTCGCAAATGTCTTATCTAAATCTGTCGATCTCAACAGAAAAATACTATATTTTTATATAAATTTTGCACAAAAAATCTCCACATTCCACCAACGTGTACGTGGCGGTGTTATTCTAAAGATTATATTTATATCGTCTCTATAACGTTCCAATGCATTTAAAATTAAAAATATAGCAAATATGCAAATAGTCTTCATTTAAAGGGATTCTACCATTAAAATCACAATTTTTCTCGATCACATGTAGGAATGGCCTTCTTCTCCTACCTTTAGATGTCTTCTCCGCACTGCCGTTCAGTAGGAATCCCGTTTTTCGTCTGTATGCAAATGGTTTCTTTCGCAGAACTGGGGGCGGGCCCAACACCGTGAGAGAAATTTCCAGCGACGCCTCCATCTTCTTCAGGAATGGCCTCTCTGGAGTTGGGTTCAAACTTCTAGGCCTCGGGCAGAGCTGACTGCACATGCCCACAAACCACAAGAAAATGGCCGCTTACTTACTGTGTAAGCAGCCATTTTTCTTATGGCCACGGGCATGCGCAGTCAGCTCTGCCTGAGCCCTAGAAGGCTAAAACCCAGGACGGAAGAGAGGCCATGCCTGAAGAAGATGGAGGTGTCGCTGCAGATTTCTCTCGCAGCATTGGGGACGCCCCCAGTGCTGCAAGAGAACTCATTTGCATACAGATGGAAACCATAATTTCTACCGAACGGCGGCGCAGAGAAGACATCTAAAGGTAGGAGAAGAATAGGCTTTCTTAAGGCGATCCCTACGTGTGACAGAGAAAAAATGTGATTTTAATGGTAGAATCCCTTTAAAGAGGGGCTTTCATGTCCTCTGACATCGGTGGTATTATATAACGCTAGAGAGCAGTCTCCTTTCCGGAGATATTGGCTTTGACACAGATCTCTCTCCACTGTCAGAAGGGCGGGCCTTATAACGTGGCGTCATCATGACGCCCCCATGACACTACTGTCCCATAGCCTAGTACTCAGGGGTGGTGTTCCTCACTGTCCCGTAATGACGCTGAGGTTTAAGGTCCGCCCTTCTGACAGTGGAGGGATATCAGTGCCGAAACTAACAGCACCTATATCTCTGGCCCTGGGGGGGCATATTGGCAAAGCTAACGGTGCTTTATAGCGGTATATAATACCCTCAATGTCAGAGGACGTGAAAGATCATCTTCGGTAACACTAGGGAAGGGGATATATTAATAACCTATTCACTACAGTGTTGTAATACATCTGAGCTTGGCAAAAAATAAATCTTGTTGAAAAGGGTTCTCCGGGTCCTTGATACTGATCAACTCCATCCACCCCGTCAGATGGCGTTCTTACCCCTGTGACCCCCATTGATCAGCCGATCAAAAAAACAGGTTTCGGTCAAGAACAGCGCCATACATAGTATAGTGGCTGTGCTTGGTATTACAACTCCATCCTATTCATTTGAATGGCACGGAGCCATAGCATGACACGATAGACTAGTAATGGTCTAATAGAAGACGAACACAAAAAGGTGTCCAATACTGTGTAACCAATGCTATAAAATACCGCGGCACAAGTACTCACAGAGTTCGTTCCATACACTTGCAGCTTCGGTTCTCCTGACTCCAGTAGTTTCGCGACCATGTGTAGAAAGCTTTCCACGAAGGGTTTGATGCTCTGAGAGTGACACGCCATGAGGAGCTGGTCCAAGGCCTCCATAGCAATGAACACATTGCTAGAAAATGAGGAAGACAATGGTTATTATTATATGGTCCAGGGTTCCTGTCTAGGGCTGACTGCGTTTCGGCCTCTATTGCGGCGAGGAATACGGAATGGTATTATATATCAGTCAAGGCTACAAAACCATTCCTGATACTATTCACATTTTTATGTCTTTTGTAGGGTTAAGTGATCAGGATTGAAAAAGATCAGATCCCGATCAAGCAAATTTCACGATCGGGATCGGCTGTAAAATGATCGGAAATCGGATTTTGAAATCTCAAGATCGGCTCAACCCTAAAAGTGACTTTTCCGATAGAGAAGCATTGACTGGGGTTGAGTGATCGGGATCAGAAAAGATCGGATCCTGATCGGCTATCGAGCAAATTTCACGATCGGGATCGGCTGGAAAATGATCGGAAATCGGATTTTAAAATCGATCCTGAAATCTCAAGATCGGCTCAGCCCTAGTCTTTTGTTGCTTTTCTATCTCATTGGTCGCCATCAGATAACCCCTAAGCCTCGGGTCGCACGTCTAAGGTTGGCATTCGCTTGCAGGAGGCGTAGCTCTCGCACACGAGCGGCGACAAGCGGCGAGGCGCTGCCGGCAGCCACTCATTTTCTATTTTTTTTTTCCCGGGAGAATGATGAGGATTTCCCCTCGCTGTGATAGAGGTGAATTTCCATAAAATACATTACGGGGTTGTTTCCTCGCGCGGCAGCTATTGTGTTCGCCTTTTATGTTGTTATTTTTCACTGTGAAGTGTGAATGTGGGTGAATGAGAGCGCGCCAGGGGGTGGGAGGCGCTCCCGGGCGTCACGAGGAGATCCACTACACTAAATCGGAAACAAAGACAAAATTCGACAGATATACAAAACCTTCTCTGTCCTTTAGGTTGAGCGCTTCTTTGCTCCAAGGTCGGTCGGATTTACTTATTACCTATTTTTTTTGCAGAGGGCAGTGGGAGGTAGACAAGTCACGGCAGCCATTTTTGGAAAGGTGGAGTCACTATTTTGTCAGTCACCCGGCCTTTATAGAGACTTATAGCCCCTGCTGTCTATTCCTCTGTCTCCTAAATGTAAAGGGATTCTCCAAGACCTAAGCATATTGGATCCGGACTGACTACCCATGATAGGTCTCGATGGGTGGGGATCCAACACCCAGACCCAAAATCAATCAGCTGATCAGGCTGACAAAAGCCGTATAAAAAGTATACGCCGATACCTATTCAAGCGTATGTGAGAAACGCCACTGCTATGGTGTAAGTCTCCATACACTGTATACAGCTAGTGGCTCTGTATACAGTTGGTGGCGCTGGGGAACAAGTCATTTGAATAGGAACAAATACATTGTAGCCAAATCAAGCGATCAGTGCAGAGTCCAGATGTCAGATCGCCTCCGATCAAATACAGATAAGTTGTCCAGTTACAGTGAGATCACAGGATACAAGTTAGGCCTCTCATGTAAGAACACGATATACACGGTCAGTCTTCTATCCATCCAGGACAGATCTGCCAACTAAACCATGAAAAATAAATAAAGCTCCTAACACATCTACAGCCGCCACTGCAGGGATGAGACTGTGTCATGGACCTGGTCCTTTCTTCAACCAGGGTTTATACATTTCCTGAGAAACTTCACCGATAGACTGAAAATTAGACCCTCAATGCAAAAGCAGTGCGAGCCCTCACATCAAGGGTTAACCAAGACATCATGCTGAGTGATAGAAGACATCATGTCTGTGATGGAAAAAATAAAAAAGTGAACACAAATGAGCATCACTCACCCATAACGGTGTCTGACAACATCTCTGCTCAGTCTCTCTGCTAGGTAAGCGCCAATCCGATCCAGTTTTTCAGGGGCCGACACGGCATAAAATGTGAGTTTTTCCATATCAGCTTTGACAAGTCCATCCTGCAAAAATAACAGAGAAAACCTGAAATAATTCACAACAGAACGTACAGAGATCTAGTGCAGAGTAATCCCGAAAAGCCTTACCTGGTCATAGGGTAATAGAAGTTATAAACATGTATATATAGGAGCAGTATTATAGTAGTTATATTCCTGTACATAGGAGCAGTATTGTAGTAGTTATATTCTTGTACATAGGGGGCAGTTTATAGTAGTTATATTCTTGTACATAGGGGCAGTATTATAGTAGTTATATTCTTGTACATAGGAGGTAGTATTATAGTAGTTATATTCTTGTACATAGGAGCAGTATTGTAGTAGTTATATTCTTGTACATAGGGGGCAGTATTATAGTAGTTATATTCTTGTACATACGAGCAGTATTATAGTAGTTATATTCTTGTACATAGGGGGCAGTATTATAGTAGTTATATTCTTGTACATAGGAGGTAGTATTATAGTAGTTATATTCTTGTATATAGGAGGTAGTATTATAGTAGTTATATTCTTGTACATAGGAGTAGTATTATAGTAGTTATATTCTTGTACATAGGAGCAGTATTATAGTAGTTATATTCTTGAATATAGGAGGTAGTATTATAGTAGTTATATTCTTGTACATAGGAGTAGTATTATAGTAGTTATATTCTTGTACATAGGAGCAGTATTGTAGTAGTTATATTCTTGTACATAGGAGGTAGTATTATAGTAGTTATATTCTTGTATATAGGAGGTAGTATAATAGTAGTTATATTCTTGTACATAGGAGCAGTATTGTAGTAGTTATATTCTTGTACATAGGGGGCAGTATTATAGTAGTTATATTCTTGTACATAGGAGCAGTATTATAGTAGTTATATTCTTGTACATAGGAGCAGTATTATAGTAGTTATATTCTTGTACATAGGAGCAGTATTATAGTAGTTATATTATTATACATAGGAGCAGTATTATAGTAGTTATATTCTTGTACATAGGAGGTAGTATTATAGTAGTTATATTCTTGTACATAGGAGTAGTATTATAGTAGTTATATTCTTGTACATAGGAGGTAGTATTATAGTAGTTATATTCTTGTACATAGGAGTAGTATTATAGTAGTTATATTCTTGTACATAGGAGTAGTATTATAGTAGTTATATTCTTGTACATAGGAGTAGTATTATAGTAGTTATATTCTTGTACATAGGAGCAGTATTATAGTAGTTATATTCTTGTACATAGGAGCAGTATTATAGTAGTTATATTCTTGTACATAGGAGCAGTATTATAGTAGTTATATTCTTGTACATAGGAGCAGTATTATAGTAGTTATATTCTTGTACATAGGAGCAGTATTATAGTAGTTATATTCTTGTACATAGGAGCAGTATTATAGTAGTTATATTCTTGTACATAGGAGCAGTATTATAGAGGATATATTATGTGATTATCTGGATGACTTCCTACACCAGGAATCTTATTTAATCTGAAGATACAGGTGTCAGACAGCTAAACCTCTAGAACTTACTTTGGGGTCTTCAGGAAAGATATTATCCACCAGACGTTTGTATCGAGGCCGTAAAGCTCCACAACAGCCACAGACACCTAAGAAACAAAAGTGAATATCAATAATGTGCTGTACACAGATCCTGACCATTATAAAACACAAACACATCAGGGTTCAGAGTAAGACCGTAAGTCCATAGTACACATGCTAAAGTCCATTTCAGACAGCAATGCTCCCTCGAAGAACTTCCTGCTCCTTTGCTATTAATAAATGTTCACAGCACTTACACAGACTTCAGAAGGAGTGTAACACACAATACACAGGCTTCCTATGGACGGGCTCTCGGCTTTAGATCTAAGACCTTCCATAGGGATGACTGATCCCCTCTTCATTGAAGTCCTTTACGGTCCTAAGGGCTCAAACAATTTGTCTACTCGTTCTCTAGGATATATGGAGTCAGACATGGTGAGCTTTTTGTCTTAAAGAGGCCGCACCGTGGTAGGGTAGTACGAAACGGTGCTCCGACGTTCAATTCTTGGCCCCATTTGCAAACTTTTAACCACACTGGAGACCATTTTGGCCGCCATCTGGAGCGCTGCCTACCATTTACTGCATTTACTGTTGGAAAATCCCCCCCGATACTTTCTGTTCTGGGAGGGAGGGACCTAAAACAAGTCTGTGTAGTAGTAAGAGGAAGTCTACTGTATAGTAGGTATCATTTCAAAATGGTGATCACCCAAGTTGTTGCAACCTCAACAAAAGCTCCATGCACATGGCCGAGTGTGTCCGTCGCATTGCAAATAGATCAGGTCATTGGAACAGGACAGATCAGAAGCCCCATAGAGGTGAATGCAATCAGATGACACTCGGATAAGTGCATTTCACTGCAAACTGGACCCCACATTGGGTGCACACTCGGCCTGACAGAAGTAGAGCTGGAATACAGAGAATCTCATCCTTATTGGATTGCGTGCGCCGTCCTGCGGTAGAAGTAGGCTGCAATTTATACCGACAAGCATTGACTACAACTCTAACCCCGGCCTTACAAGAGTAGGGCCGCTTAAGTGGTTTCCCACTAATCCGGTGTCCCCTATATAGGACTGTCTATACGTTATCAGAGGAGAGGTGCGGTGGGCGCGCTGGATCAGGGATACGACTCGATTCCCTTTCTAGTTCCTGTGCGGTTTCAGAAAGTATCTGTCAATCTCTATCAAAGCGAGCAGAGGAACGTGCCCTAGAAACGTCTGTAGGTTTTAAGATTATTCTGTCAGGGAGGAAAAACAACAAGAATTTGGAAATGCAGCCCAGTTTTGAGGCTGGCAGGTTCAGCCGCCGACGCCAGATTCTTCCCTCCTTTGAATTTACATTTCTACATTCATTAAGGTGCAGCGTTAATGGAGATTTATTATTTAGTGAAGCAGCGGGTGCGGAGGAGCGCGGTAAGTTTACATCAACAAATAATTCAGAGCCTCCGCACAAACCTTAAATAACCTTCAACGGCTAAGAAAAATCACTGAAGAATAGATGTTTTTTTTTTTTTACTAAATTTTACCATTTCGGGTTGAAAGTTAAGGAAAGATTTTCTATTAAGTTTATTCTATTTTAAAATTTATTTTTTAAACTTTTTTTTGTTACATTTTTGCAGACATTTGACACTTGCCCACCCAAGACGGAGACAGTCCGGATATAGGTGGGGCTGTGAAGTCGGAGGCGGGGCCTGTGACTGTCTCTGGTTTCTAAATAAAGTTATTATACAAATATGGATACTATTTAAGGATTCCCTGTATGTAAATTGTAATGTTTCTGGAGGTTACAGTTGTGGAGTTCGCCCTTCTGGTCCTCAGCTGCGTCATGTGACCAACACTCTGGCTCTCCAAGTGGCACAATATCTTGAGTGTCAATTCTATTGCTTTTTTTTTTTTTTTTTTTTTTTTTAAAACTTTTTTGTAAAAGTAAGGTGTGTAAGGGCTCCGACCCGCGAGCAGCACAGGAAAGAAGGGGGACGCTAAGCTCTGCTTACTTCTAAGAAATTCTACTCTACTACTAAGAAAGTCTGCAAGTCCTGCCCCCCCCAAAATCCTAGAGAAAACCAGCGAGTCCTGCACCCCCCTCAACTCCTAGAGAAAGCCTGCGAGTCCTACACCCCTCGCTCCAAATCCTAGAGAAAGCCTGCGAGTCTTGCTCCCCTTCCCCAAGTCCTAGAGAAAGCCTGCGAGTCCTGCAACCCCCCATCAACTCCTAGAGAAAGCCTGCGAGTCCTGCAACCCCCTCACCCAATTCCTAGAGAAAGCCTACGAGTCCGGCACCCCCCAACTCCTAGAGAAAGCCTACGAGTCCTGCACCGCTTAACTCCTAGAGAAAGCCTGTGAGTCTTGCATCCCCCCCCCCAATTCCAAGAGAAAGCCTACGATTTCTGCACCCCCTCTCAACTCCTAGACAAAGCCTGTGAGTCCTGCACCCTCCAACTCATAGAGAAACATACAAATCCTTCATTCCCCCAACCCATCTATGCATGGGTGGGCTAAGCAGGACTCCTAGTCTCTATGCATGGGTGGATGAAGCAGGACTCACGGGCTAAGTACCACTTGTGGGCTCTTTTTATGCATGTGTGGGCTAAGTAGGACTTTATGCATGATTAAGGGAAGTAAGACTGAAATACTTTCTTAGGCTAAGGCCCTACATTACGGAAACGCAGCTTTTGGTGTTGCAGATTTCGCTGCGGTTTTTTGAGCCAAAGCCAAGAGTGGATTGAGCAGACAGTAGAAGTATAAGAACTTCCTAGACATTTCCCATTCCTTTAAAAAAACGTAGTAAAATCTGCAACAACAAAAAAAAATATACATATATACATTTCCACAACGTGGGGCCTCAGCCTTAAGGAGACTTGATCACCATCTTCCCTCCATGTTTTGCGCTCTAAGCTAGGACCACACAGGACACCGGAGAAGACTCTGAATAATTAAAACGCAAAACTCCATTATGAATCCGTAACACCCGCCAGAGAAGAGACGGGGAGAGCAGCGCACCCGTCACGCATCACCCCTTGATTTTTACTCATCAGTTTGGCCAATGACCCATAGTACGATTGCATCTAAGGTTTCTGCGTTTTCCCTCCCGCTGCCGTCCTAGCGGCGAGAAACCTTTCATCCCTTTCTACGTCTCTCCTAGGTTTCTCTATATTCCAATTCTTCTCTAAGTAGCACTTGTGGCAGGCGGGATAATAGCATGATCTCCATGTTGACGCTCGGCGCTTTGTACTAGGATGCAGTTCATTAGACCATGCAGCTTCCGAACAGATTATCCGTCTGAATAACACGAGATGATCTGCAGAGATTGTGATTCATGACTGCAGGTGGAAATTAATCACCTGAAAGGAATAACATGCGGGGAAGATCAGTGGCTCTGAATATTTTAATATGTATTAAGACGTGAACCATCTGATTTCCGCTGCGCCGACTGGGTCGTGCATTTAGAGCTGGAGAGGCTCCCGACTCCGGGGAAATCTGAAATGTTCAAGTAAAATTAAGGGAAAAATTATAGGATGAAAGAAAGAAAGGATTGGAGGAAATATGGTTTGTAATGTTTACATAAAAGAGAAAGTTCTGGGGTAAATCCGTGTTACTGGCTATAATTAAAGGGATTCTATCATTAAAACTCTATTTTTTGTCCCCAACACGTAGGAATAGCCTTAAGTAAGGCTATTCCTCTACTACCTTTAGATGTATTCTGTGTGCCGCCGTTCGGTAGAAATCCTGGTTTTGGTCGGTATGTAAATGAGTCCTCTCGCAGCACTGGGGGCGGGGCTCCAGCGCTCAAACAGCAGTGGGGGTGTCCTCAGTGCTGCGAGAGAACTCTCCAGCGTGTATCCATCTTCGTGTCTTCTTCCGGCAGTGGCTTCAGACTTCTAGGCCTCAGACTGCCGACTGCGCATGCCTGCCGGTCACAAGAAGATGGCCTCTTACAATACTGTGTAAGCGGCCATTTTCTTGTTGCCGGCGGGCATGCACAGTCCGTTTTGCCCAAGGCCCGAGGCCTAAAAGTTTGAAGCCAGCGCCGGAAGAAGACACGAAGAGAGCCTGTTCCTGAAGAAAGGGGCGGCATGGGAGAGGTCTCTCACAGCATTGAGGACACCCCCACTGCTGTTTGAGCCCCGAAGCACCGCCCCCAGTGCTGCGAGAGAACTCATTTGCATACCGACAAAAACCAGGATTTCTACCGAATGGCGGGGCGGAGAAGACATCTAAAGGTAGAAGAAGAAATCTAAAGGTAGGAGAAGAATAGCCTTTCTTAAGGCTAATCCTATGTGTTAGGGACAAAAAAAAAAATTGAGTTTTAACGATGGGATCCCTTTAACTAATAGTGGGAAGAAAACCAGGGCTGTAGAGTCAGAGGTGGTGGAGTCGTAGTCAGAAATTTAATTTAATTTATTTTTATTTTTTTTAAGTAGTAAAGTTCTCCTAATTTATTAAAAATCTAGTGATGGAAAAGTAAATATGTAACAAACGTTCCATCTAATTATATCACTTCTGAGTCCAATGATTGGCTGCAGTGGTCACCTGACAAGATCATCAAACCGGAGGCCGCCTCAGGTTCCGAACCAAAGAAAAAAAAACGGTTAGCTGCGACTGGAATGGGCCAAATGAACGGGCCTAGTCGGGAGGAGGGAGTGTCTTCAGGCCGAATCGCGAGGCGACTTGACCTGAAAGAATGAGCATCTCGCTTGTTCTTTGATTTCAAAGGGAGCCGTCTCTTTGGTTAGGATTTTGAGGCGGATATAACCTCAAAATCCTATCCAAAAAAACCCCGTGTGAACTTACGCTTACTCTTTGCATAAAAAAGGGGTACAATGGCCATGCAAATTTTGAGTGAATGGGCCCTATCGATCCTTCTGCCATTTGTGCCGGGCGCTTTTTCTGATGCCAACGTTCCCTACGAACAAACCGCAGAGAGCCTGGTGTCTACAGGATATGGCAGCAGCTGCACTTGTCATATAGAAGGACAACATGGCAGCACGGTTTTGTTTTTTTGCCGGTGAACTGTACCAGTCTTTTAAAAAAAAAAAAAACCCTCGACCTTTGCACAACCCAGACAAGGAGACATTGTTAAGATGACAACAGATGGCAACAAGACGACGTCTCAAATGAACAACTGGAAGAACAAATAGAACAGCGGTCTCTGGAGGAGTTAGTCACCTGCGCTCTCCGCCGCGGAAAATAAACGTCGCCAGCTGATGTTATCATTTCCCAATCTCCGAGCATGAAATGAAATGATCACCGGTATCAAAAAAAGTTAATAAATAAAAGAGGGCGATGAAGAACGTCACGGAGATCGGATGGCTCATCTACATACTTACCCAAGCAGGTAAGAAGACGAGGCTCCCAGGCAGGATTGTAGTCGTAAGTGTCCTCGCTCTCCTCGCCCTGCACTTGTGAGTAGCCCTGCATGGTGGAGAGTCTACAAGGAACTTCTGATGGTCGCCTCGCGTTCAGGTCGGCACCTGCTGGAGGTTGTCAATCCTCCGAGAGCCCCAGACGATTAATTACTATGCCAACCAGAGCGAGCAGGTAATAACACGGTGACATCAGCGGCCACCGTACACCTGGATACCCAGCAGATCAGATTCTGCCAACAATACAGCCCCGGCGGCCACACGATCCAGCATGGAAACTTCTGTCATCTCCGAGAGACGTCGTCCCCGTGTCCGATCAGATAAGTGACTATTCTGGAAACCTATTAAGCGCCAAGTGTTAATTTTATTAGCAAAATTAAATTAGTCTCTATTAGGCGGTTGTTAATGTTTTGCACGGTGCGTCCAGGAGTTGTTCATCGTCAGGGTAGAAAATGGCGTAAAATTATTGTCAAGTGTCTCCACCTGCAACCCCAGCACGAGCGGAAAGACGCGGGTTACCTAATGGGAAGGTTTCCATTGCCGGTTACGACCAGCAATAGCAAGACCATTTAACTCCCTATTAACCAAGAATTTTTGGCTTTTCCATTTTCGATTTTTACGGTTCAGTCGGCATTGGGACTAATTTTGGGTGCAAAAAAAAAAGTTACCGAATCCGGCTTCAAAGTCAAGTGATTACCTTATATACTCGAGTATAAGCCGACCAGAACATAAGCCGAGGCCCCTAATTTTACCGCAAAAAACTGGGAGAACTTATTGACTCGAGTATAAGCCGAGGGGGGAAATGCAGCAGCTACTGGAAAATTCCAAAAATTAAAATGGTCGGAGTTTTTGGGTGCAGTAGGTGCTGGGGAAGGGGAGGGGGTGTTTTGGTTGTCTGTCTGCCCCTTCCCTGAGCTTGAGGACTGTTTTTTTCCCCCCACTTAGAATTCAGCCTGGCTGACTATAGGGTATCTGCAGTGCTCCTATTAACCCCTTCCCGACGGAACAGGAGCACTGCAGATCCCCTATATTCAGTACACCGGGCACATTCAGACAAAGGGATACCTAATGTGTATGTGTCTCACAGTCATGTTCTACTTTTTTTTTTTTTTTTTTTTTTGCTGACTCGAGTATAAGCCGAGGAGGGCTTTTTCAGCACAAAAACTGTGCTGAAAAATTCGGCTTATACTCGAGTATATACGGTATATTATAGAAGAATTAATATTGTATAGATGAGGGGATATAGTCACTCCATAAGAAGAGAACCACCATTAAGGTGTGTGAAGTCTTATTAAGCCACTGTGCAAAGGAACATGGGAAGAATATGCAAATCTGACTTCCATGATGTAATTAGGATGTCAGTGCCTCAAGTATGCACATCAATAGAGGGCGCTGACTTCTAACCTCTGCCAGATCAGTCCTCTGCGCCAAGCTGATGAGATGCAAATACATCAAAACAGCGGTCCGTGGCTGAGAAGACTGTATCTGGTATAATCCCAACATCATTGCAAACAAAGGCTTCTGAGAAGGTCGGCATGATGTTAAAGGGGGCGCCCTCTATAGGTTTGTTTGACTGAGACTGTCTTCCTAATTACATCATGGAAGACAGACTTGCACATTCTCAGTCAGCACCCTCTATTGGTGTGCATGCCTGAGGCACTGACATCCTAATTACATCATGGAAGTCAGATTTGCATATTCTTCCCATGTTCTATTGTATAACTGGTTACAGATTTACTTTCAGAGGGTCGATGGCTAGATTTTTAACACATTGGAGGATTTTTCTTCTGACGGACCGTGACCGTGAGCCATTTATGAAGAAGTCGGAGTCGGAGCAGGATTCAGGCTGTAGAAAAACAGGAGTGGGAGTTGGTGGTTCGGCCTACAGTTAACAAGCCATATGGGGGCTTGTTTTCTATGGGATAAATTGTACTTTCTGATAACCATTTATTATTCTGTACAATGTATCAGGAAGATCAAATTAAAATTCAGAAGGAGCTAGAATTAAAAAAAAATATATATTATATATATATATATATATATATATATATATATATATATATATATATTTTTTTTTTTTTTGAAATATATCTGCCCATGACAAGTAGAGTACGGCACTGGATCGGATCCTACCTCCGTGTGTTCACACGGTCGACTCATTTTTTGGGAGTCTAAGAGTGTAGGATCCCACCTTAAGGAGGTCACCTTGTTGGGGCAGGTACAAGGCTTCCTACTGTTTGATCACCAAGAACCTCAGTATAGCAGTAATACTATTATCTCTTTTCTTTATATGTGTCGACGATCCACCTATATTCAGCAAATTGTTGCCGTCGATGGTTCGCCTGCTCCGGCATTTCGGCAGCTCTCAAGCTGTCCTGCTGCTGAACTTGATCCTTGCGCTGTGCCTGTGACTGTTCCGACATCTCAGCAGCTCGCTGAGTGTGTTGTTGGTATCGATGATCCCCCTGAGCACACTTACTCACTACCCACCGGGCAGCAACGTTGAGATTTATGCAAACATTGACCAAATTTAAAACTAAAATAGAAGCCGATGGGTCCAATTGTTACGCGGAATCGTCAATATTTGTGCAGAGTAATGAACGTCGTAGCCGAAATTTTTTCCATGGTAATTGCTGTTTAGTTCAGGCCACGCGTTGCGGAAACGTTGTGCATTCCGGTTCAGTTTTTGCTGAGCTTTTTTTGAACCAAAGCCAAAAGCGTCTTCAAAAGGAATGAGAAATATAAATAAAGCATTGGACTCCTCTTCTGAGAAATCCACTCCAAAAAAGAAAGAAAGAAGCTTTTCCGAAACGCGAGTCCTTAGCGTAAAGGTTCTGTCTGTCAGGTTACAAAAGGCAAACCATGGAGGTTACAAAAATAATAAACAATGGTCGTCTTCAGCCCTATTCACAACTGCGTTCAGGTTTCCGTTTGGAGATGTGTATAGGGACTTACTGTTCCTCCGCCGTTCCGACACTTCCTGGTTGAATTCAAGACACAGGAAATGATCGTGCGACAGATCACTGGACGAAACGGTGATTGGCTTCAGCCGGCCATAGCCCTAGTGCAGTGATGGCGAACCTTTTAGAGACCGAGTGCCCAAACTGCAACCCAAAACCCACAAAATTTTCGCGGAGTGCCAACACGACAATATAGACTTAATACTATGCGGATCCACAATTGCGGACAGTTACTGACCAAAAATTACAGTCATGTGGGGCTTTACAGAGCTTTCAATAATACAAACAACGTTGTACTGAAATGTAAAGGTCTCGGCATTTGGTACTTTGAACAATTAATTTTCACTATTTACATCGCACAGGATCTGTTTTATAGTTACCGTGTAATATTCTTACATCCTGTACTAATATCACGTCTGCTATAAAACAGATACTGTGTGATATAAATAGTGAGGGGACCCCAGACAGTATTATATGCTCTGCAGTGGGCCCACCACACAATATTATATTCTCCACAGTACCACAGTAGCCCCCCAGTGTTATATGCTCCGCAGTAGGTGTCCCCCCCCCCCACAGGATTATATGCTCCACAGTGGCATCCACACACAGTATTGTGTGCTTATAAATAGCCCCCCCCAAGTATTATATGCTCTTTAGTACACCCCCCAGTATTATAAGCCCCCCCAGTATTATAAGCCCCCTCAGTATTATACACTCCCCCCAGTATTATACACTCCCCCCAGTATTATAAGCCCCCTCAGTATTATACACTCCCCCCAGTATTATAAGCCCCCTCAGTATTATACACTCCCCCCAGTATTATACACTCCCCCCAGTATTATACACTCCCCCCAGTATTATACACCCCACCCAGTATTATAAGCCCCCCCAGTATTATACACTCCCCCCAGTATTATACACTCCCCCCAGTATTATACACCCCACCCAGTATTATAAGCCCCCCCAGTATTATACACTCCCCCCCAGTATCATACACCCCACCAAGTATTATAAGCGCTCCCCCCAACATCATATACACAGTGAGCCACTCTCATACTCACCCCTGAAGAGCCGCCGGCATCCACCTTCTGGTCACTGGCGGCGCTGATGACGTCATCGCGCCCGCGTCGTGGCAGAGGTCAAACTCTGCAGCCAGTGTAGGCCGCGGTCGCGCGATCCGCGGCCTACCCTGACAGCTTTCAGCTGTATGTGCATTTGCACATACAACTGAAGGCAGTGATCGCTCATCAACGGGGAATCCTGTACCGGACTCCCTGTTGGTGAGCGATCCGGGCGACCGCACGCGTGCCAGCATGGAGGGCTCTGCGTGCCCTCTCTGGCACGCGTGCCATAGGTTCGCCATCACTGCCCTAGTGGTATTTCCAGGAAAAGGAGACCTGGGAAGCATCGGAACGGGAGTGGTAGAGGAGCAGTAAGGGTAAGTTCACACGGGGCATTTTGAGGCCATATCCGCCTCAAAATCCTGACCAAAAAGATGGCTCCCATTGAAATCAATGTGAGACAGTCAGTTCTTTTTTCCGGGAGCCGTTTGTTCCGGCTCCCAGAAAAAAGAACGGACATGATCATTCTTCAAATCGCAAATCCGTCTGAAGACACTCCCTGCTGACTAGGCCCATTCATTGGGCCTAATCCGGAGCGGAGAGCGCGACTGGATGAGAGTGCACTTCACTGGCATCCAGTCACAGCTACCCGGATTTTGGTCCGGAACCTGAGACGGTCTCAGGTTCCAAAAAACCCTGTGTGAACTTACCCTAAACCAAGTACTGCTGCTTTGGGTCTCTTTTGGGAATTTGCTGTCACCATAACACTGTTTTAAAGGGAACATGCATTGATCTAAAGGGATCTACCTTCCAAAAGGAAGCACTAGAGAAAGACTTCCTTTAGTCATCAAGGAGAACTTATTTGCACATTTTTCCAAACCTTTGGGAAAACATTTTTATCAGTCGTTCAAGCCCGTAAGTGCTTTAAAAATTCTTATTAAGGGATTGGCTTTACTCATATCAGCACCCTGATTTCCAGATCCATCAGATACCCCACAGAACGTACTAAAACGCCGTCTACACGGTTGTGGTGTCCATCATTTTGGCAGGAAAAGTGCCGTAAACTGTAAGCCATAAGCTACAATGGAGCCTCGACATATGCAAACAGGATTCACAGTGATCAGGTCCAAGTCCGACATCTCCCCGCCTTGGCAAACGGCCATTTATACAAGGGGGAGGCGGCCAGTGACGGCTCAATTCCTCCTAGCACTGGGCATAAAGTGTAGAACTATATACAGCTATTCCATAGGACTCGAGTCCAAACCCTACAGTGGGATTAGGACGGAGAATACATTCACACACAGCAGGATGATTTGCAGAATTTTTTTATGTATTTTAAAGCCATACATGATCTTGCACTGAACATAGTCACATGATCCGGTCCGATTTTTTTTTGCATTTTTTATTTCGTCTAAATTGCACTTGTCTCGGCGTCACATTTTTTATTCTGCCTCTGCGGCTAAATGATCATGTCGGAGTCGGGCGGCTGATATGAGCTTTGCTTCCAAGTCAGCCGGCTGTCATTGGATTTACAGTGGATAAATTATTGCCTGGTAAAAGCCACAGAGGCTAAATGATCAATATAAATGCAGGCAGGCAGCGCTATAAACAAGGTCACTTCAATGCCGCGATATGGCACTAACCTGAAATACATCCTCTAAGCTGCCCGGGGAGAAAGGTGCGAGATCCGGCCTACAAAACAAAGCCTCATGCAGAATGACAGGCGAGCGCTTCTATGGGGACGCCTGTCACCGTGCACACCGCAAAACTTTATGGTTGGAGATAGAGGTTTCTTGTTATTGTCAGAACAAAAATGGGAGGCGTTCAGAGTGATGTACGAGCGACACCGGAGAATTCAGGACAAGAGAGCCGGGATTATTTATTTATGTTAAAATTTTCATATATATATATATATATATATATATATATATATATATATATATATATATATTATTATTAAAAAAAAATTTTTTGGGGGGGTGTATTTTATTTTTACTTGGGGTGGGGGGTCTAGATAGATAGTTTAAGGTCATCTGAATCACTCAGTGTTTTCCCCTTGTGAATCCCTGTTGACAACTGTTGCTTTGCTTTTATGCAAATGAGTTGTTTGAAGCAATGGCAGCACCCTTGTTACTCCAAAGAGTTAAACAGAACACCCTTATTGCTGAATTAGATCATCTGCATTCACACAAATGGAGATATCTTGGCAATGGAGGCAAAGAGTCACAAGGGGAAGTAATTGAATGATTCAGGTGACAGTAACCTATCTATCTGCAGGGCTGGGGTGATATACTGGGTCTGGTGACACTAACCTATCTATCTGCAGGGCTGGGGTGATATACTGGTACTGGTGACACTAACCTATCTATCTGCAGGGCTGGGGTGATATACTGGTACTGGTGACAGTAACCTATCTATCTGCAGGGCTGGGGTGATATGCTGAGTCTGGTGACACCATCCCTTTAAGCCCAGTGGGTGGTCGGGGACATTGATGTGCAGAGAAGAATGGTGAGGGAGATGGAAACTTCTCAGGATCAGTGAGGGTCCATCGGTGTTTGGATGGGAATGGTGTGTGAAGATTGAAAGCACAGGAAATTAAAAAAAATATATATATATATATATATATATATATATATATATATATTTATTATTTTATTTTTTAATCCATGGACTTTGAATGTCCAATTACCATACATGAGGCGAAGTTTGGGGTATTTATGTGAAGCCAAGAAGAGGTCAAACTACAGGTCATTACCTTTAGCAACAAGGCCAATCATCTAACATAAAAAAAAAAAAACTCTACGCGGCGACTCGTTCTTGCAGGTTTCACAACAATCTTTCCTCTCTGGGGATGTTTCGTAGGAATGGAAACGTTGCCTACGATTGTCAGATCGTATTAGGTTATAGGGCTCCCGTGAGAACAAGGCCAATGTCACGAGACATCTACACTGGAGAAAAAAAACAAGCAAAAACATAAAAATATCCCCCAGCAGTCTGCGTGTTTTACCGACACTTCGCAGTTTGCAGCGTTGGTACTTTGTGGCGCTTAGACTGATCTTTAGAGGTGTCGGGTCTTAAAGGACCACTGTTTGCCTAAATCAACAAAGTGAATAGAAGAAATTGTGTGACACTTGTTAGACAAAAATGCTTCTTTCTCTGCTAAGCCGACTTGCACTCTGGAATCTCTGCTATACATGTACCAAGACTGATTGCAGGTCACATGACTCCAATGACGTCTATGGAGAGAAAGAGGGGAGAAGTGATCTGGAGCGAATGGAGAAGGAGGCGTAGGCTGATGCTGCAGCTACATAAGCGCTTTCTATCACAGCCCAAGTACTTTATTCATATCAGGACTTCCCTACCCGCAGCAGATTTTCCTCTACCATGGATGGTTGACCATTGGGAAGGTTCTCTTCTCTCCACAACGAAAGTATGGAGCACGGTCAGTGACCACTGGGTTCTTGGCCTCCTCCCTTATCAAAGTGCACCTCCATTAATAAAACCACTTGTCGTAAATGAATAGTACAAGGAAAAAGAAAAATCTTTGTAATATATCTCATTAAAGAATAATGCTTTCTTCTCCATTTATCAATTCTCTCTCAGACTCAATAACAACCATATCCAGCCTCATGCACAGAAGTCTATGGACAAGGGAGTGTTGAGGAGAAGGATGCTGAGCACAACTAGTAATTAAAGGGGTTGTCCAGTTTCCACAAATAAATGGTGAAAAGTTCTACAATTTTCCAATACGTTTTCCTTATCAATTCCTCGCGGTTTTCAAGATCTCTCCTTGTAGTGATTCATTGTTTACTTCCAATCATGGTCATGTGACGTAACGGACTTGTGACGGATAGGTTAGTGTCCGTTGTTAACTAGGGTTGAGCGATCGTGTTTGGAAAAGATCGGCTTCCGATCGGCGATCGAGAAAATTTCACGATTGCGATCAGAATTCCGAACACGATCTTTTTAGGTGGGATCGAGATCGGTGATTATTTCCCACAATGCTTTGCTACTGGCCAAGCATTGTGGGAAAAGCTAACAATGTTATCCTTCACACCGAGTATACGCTCCACTCATTCTGAGCGGAGTGTATATCAGTGTGAAGGCTCCGCTGCGGTTCCATAGGAATGAATGGAAGCAGCCAGCACACCCCCTGCGTGCCGGCTGCGTCCATTCATTCTAATGGGAGACTAGCTAACATCTCTAGTAGCTACTTACCTGCAGAGATGGCTGGTCTGGTGCCCGGTGCTCTTGGTCTTCTTCTCCTCGCTGCCCCCGCCTCCCAAGTTAGTGTTAAAGAGCTAGGAAGAAGGTGGGGCTTGTGGCTTAAGAGAGTGTGGGTGGGTACAGGGTGGGGAAATGTCACGTCTCCCCGCCCTGTACCCGGCCACAATCTCCTAAGCAACAAGCCCCGCCTTCTCCCTAGCTCTTTAACACTAACCTGGGAGGCGGAGGCAGCGAGGCGAAGAAGAACAAGAGCACCGGGCATCAGACCAGCCATCTCTGCAGGTAAGTGGACACCAGGGGGGGCTAAGTAGCCAGAGGATTAAAAAAAAAAAAATCCTCTGGCTACTTAGTGATTAAAAAAAATCATTACACAACGTGGATTCTAACAATTAAAGCGTTCAATTGTTAGATTCCATGCTGTATAGTGAATAGGATCGTTTTTAAAATCCGATCTCCGATTAGTAAAAAAAAAAAAAAAAATCCCACTGACTTGCATTGGGATCGGAATTGGGATCGAATGAAAAATGATCAGAAATCGGATTTCAAAATCGATCCTGAAAAGTTAAGATCGGCTCAACCCCATCGTTAACATTTTGTGACGGATGGTAGCAATGGACACTAACAACCCCTTACCTTACCAGATATAAGCTGTAAGTGACTCAGCCGAATTAATGGAGAAGAAAGCATTTTGCATTAATAAGATATGTTTCAATGTTTCTTCTAGCCTCCTACAATATTCATTTATGAAAAGTTATTTTAGAATGGGGAAGGGGGATTTGGGTTTGTGGCGTGCACTCTTTAACCGGTTCTAGATTGTCCAACGACTACACACATCTGGCGCTCCATGAAATGGTGCAACTGCAAAACCATAGAGCCGGCTGTAACCACAGCTAGACCTCCCATAGAGAAAGCAGGGATGGGTTATTACTGTCCCTGCCTTCCCAATCTCTATGGGGGCCGACAAGATGTGACAAGTCCTGAAGTGGTTCAGAATGTTGGTGGTTGCAGTCACGGCCTTGTCCTATGCGCAGGTTCTCTGAATACACGCGTTTCTCCTAGTCTCTCGCATGAGACGAGCCTCCGTTCGCTCCCACCTCTCGTGTACAGGCTGACAATGTATTGGTGAATTGGAGCAGTTGCTGCTCGGAGCGGGAGATTACCCAATGTGGGGTTGCGAACAGCTTGGCGGAGTTATTCCAGCCAATCCGGTGTCTCTGTCCATATAGCGAATATATTCCTGTGCGGGATCTGGCGTAGTTCAGTCTCTATAGCCAAAAGGCATCGACCGGCACATAATGAAGAGCCGATAAGGAGGAGACGACGGCTGCTTAGGATCCTGGACGGAAGAGCTGATCAATGCCCGGGATAGGTTTTCTGGCCGCAGTGTAGAAATAGAGAACCGGCCTGTCAATAGTCATTAGGATTGGCTTCGATTGACGCAAATAAAAATGTAATGAAAGTTGGGGAAGAGGGGGAGGGGGGAGGGAACATTCCTGCAACATGTGCAGCGCTTTCGGGGGACAGCAGGTACTGCAATGCTTACAGGCGGTATGTGCACGGCTATGGAAGCCGTCGTCCTGTGACTACCTCCCGACCTCGGGAACTGAAGGGTCTGATGGGTCCTAGAGGACCCAGATTAACACTGTAGTATATAGGCTGTATACCTCCTGTAACTGGGGCGAATATGGCCGAAATCAAAAAACGCAATTACCGGTAATTGGGAATCTTATCTCGATTACTATTATTTTAAGCCACGCCTCTTATTAAAAGCCACACCCCCTATGGACCGATTACAATAATGGACAAACAGGTTGTAGCCTGGGGCACAATAAGGGCTATTCAGGACGCCAAACCCTCAGCCCAAATCATCCATTGGCCCCTTACTGTGTAAGCAACCACAAGAAAATGGCCGCTTACACAGCTTACTGTGTAAGTGGCCATATTTTTGTGGCCCGGGCATTTGCCGTCGGCTCTGCCCGAGGCCTAGAAAATTGAAACCCAGGATGGAAGAAGACACAGGGAGAGGGCGTACCAGAAGACGATGGAGAGTTGCCGTAGCAGTGCTGTTTGAGGGCTGGGGCCCGCCCCCAGTGCTGCGAGAGAACTCATTTGCATACCGATGAAAACCGGGATTTCCACCGAACGGCAGCGCTGAGAAGACATCTAAAAGTAGGAGAAGAATCGCCTTTCTTAAGGCTATTCCTACGTGTTAGTCAGCAAAAAAGGTATCCAATGATAGGATCGCTTTAAAGGGGAGGAGCATAAAGGGAGTCACACTCCGCCCCCACCAGGGTATACAGATGATACAATAGCCTGCGGCCTGTCTCCAGCAGCGCCAGGCAGTTCGTGGAGACGTTGCAGGAGCCTTGGAATAGCTCCGGCGCCGCGATATACTAGGTGGAGATTTTCTTGGAGTATCTCGGCAGCTTTTCTAATTATCACATTACTTGAGAACGCCGGCACTTCATGGATCTGAAAATTAGTCAGGCAACACTTTCATTGGCGAAAAAAAAAAAGCCCCCACGCGTTTGTAATCTTCTGCAAATTAGGACAGGCAAGTTTAACCAGTTTAAGCATCCACAAAACACAAGGCCGGCAGCAATTACAGGCTCCGAACCAAAAAAAATAAAAAAAGACACAAAAAAATAAAAAATTTTCAAAGTCAAACAAGGTGGACCGCCGAAACAGAAAAGCTGCGGCTCATTAAAGCGTCGCTTTACAGCAGAACGCTCCCTGTTTCTAAGGTAACTGAATTAAAGTCTGGCGTCTGATCCCAGGACGTGGCTTCATTGTCACACAGGAGACGCAGGACTCCCAAAAAAGAAAACCAAATTTATATATAAACGTGCTGTGCAAAGGTTTTAGGCGGATGTAGGGAAAAATGCCACAAGGTAAAACGGTTTTCAGAAATAGAAGGGTTAATAGTTAACATTTAATTACCAAAATGAATGAAGAGAAATGTAAATCTCATCAATATTTTGTATAACCTTTGCCCTTTGGAGGCGGAGTCCTGGAAGTGATGATCCGGCCCCCACAGAGCCCTGATCTCATCATCATCCAGTCTGTCTGGGATGACAAGAAGAGACAGACGGATTGGGGCAAGCAACATCCACAGAAGATCTGGGCTTAGGTCTCCAAGATGGCGGCGGGAACAACCTCCCTGCCCAGTTCTGCTGGAAATGTTCTACAAGTGCAGAGAAGAACTGATGGAAGGCAAAGGGCAAAGGTCACACCGAATACTGATTTAGATTCCAATGACATCACGATGAACCCTACAACACAGAGGTCATAGCGGCTTCTAAAATGAAGCAGACAGATCAGATTTCTGTTTTCACCTTCCAACTCTCAGATTGTGGAGCAGATTCTCCTCTACGTTCTGTGTCCTGTCTATGGGAGACACTATAGCAAATAGGTTCCACCCACCAGCTCAGGGAGAACCAAGGAGAAGAGTGGAAAACTGCTATAAATGCTGAATATTAAATCACAGTATAACCGCCAGAAATATTGTTACACCTCATGTACACACACCGTACTATTGATTTATGCAACGTCTGCTTAAAGCCTAGGTCCGCTTTCTTAAAGGGATCCTATCATTAAGACGCAATTTTTTGTCCCTAACACGTCAGAATAGCCTTAAGAAAGGCTATTCTTCTCCTACCTTTAGATGTCTGCTCCGCGGCGCCGTTCGGTAGAAATTCTGGTTTTCGTTGGTAAGCAAATGAGTTCTCTCGCAGCACTGGGGGCGGACCTCAATGCTCAAACAGCTTCGGGGGGCGTCCCCAATGCTGTGAGAGAACTCTCCAGCGCCGTATCCATCTTCTTCAGGAACGGTCTCTCTGCGCGTCCTCTTCCAGTGCTGGCTTCAAACTTCTAGGCCTCGGGCAGCAGACTGCGCATGCCTGCTAGCCACAAGAAGATGGCCGCTTACAATACTGTGTAAGCGGCCATTTTCTTGTGGCCGGCGCACATGCGCAGTCGGCTTTGCCTAGGCCTAGAAGTTTGAAGCCAGCACCAGAAGAAGACCCGTTCCTGAAGAATATGGAGGCGTCGCTGGAGAGTTCTCTCGCAGCATTGGGGACACCCCCAGTGCTGTTTGAGCGCTGAGGCCCGCCCCCCAGTGCTGCGAGAGAACTCATATGCATACTGACGAGAACCAGCATTTCTACCAAACGGCGCCGCGGAGAAGAGATCTAAAGGTAGGAGAAGAATAGTCTTTCTTAAAGCTATTCCGACATGTTACGGACAAAAAAAAATTGAGTTTTAATGATAGGATCCCTTTAAAGGGAGTCTGTCACCAAAACCCAGTCCCGCAGACTGGTGGGTTAGGATCACCTGTATCAGCGTTTTCTCCCTTATGAATTTCTGCCTATGCTGCTGTTTTTTCAATATGCAAATTAGATACCTCTTTATAGCAATAGAAACACCCGTGTTGCTCAAAGAGCTTATTTGCATATTGACAAAAACAACGGTATCTCATCGCAGCCATTCCGCTGCGGTTATTCGTGTGCAATGTGTGGATGGGATTTGCTAGAATTTGCAAGGACTGTACAACGCTGTGGGTTTTGCTGCGGCGTTTCTGCCATACGGGGGCCCCGGCTTAGCCCTCAAATTGCAGGAAAGCTGGAACGAAAATACAACAAGCAACAGACACATCACACAAGGAAACTGCAACGTCTGAAATTCTACAAGACAACTGCCCTGATACACTGTTACGGCAATAGTTAAGTCGATGTCGACGGAATTGGCAGCCTTGGAAAATGACAGCTTTACATATGCAAAACCCTGGGCCGCTCGCTCGCCCGTCTCGGCCTCTATTGATTGAGCCTGAGTAAAAGTGGCACTTGGAAGTGAATTAGTGGCCGCACACACGAGAGCGCCGCTCCGGAGCAGCAGTTCATTTCGCACTTTTAGGCTCTAATCCTATTAAGCGTCGCTTTTCTCGGTGATATTTAAAGGCTGCGGCTTTGCGGCCGTACACCCGGGTAATAAGCAGAGAGTCGGGTTGTGAAGACCGTGCAGTGAGAAGTGTTAGCAGAGCCGGCCGCACCGCGTGGCGGTATTATAGCCATCTGACCCGGCTTGGGTGGACTGGATCACCGTCCCTTTAAACAGAATCAATATAGGATGTCCTATGCTTGGGCTTGGGCCACATCAGACGGGGTATATACCGTACGACCGCCATCATAGTGATGGACAGGCACATAGGAGTCCGTATCACAATGTGCAGCTTCTAAACAAGGACACGGGGGATTTAATCCTCTTATAGGAAGGAAAAATAAATCTAGTTCACCATATGGTGCCAGGAATATCACAGACGCCAGATAGACGCTATTGTTCCCTCGGCTGCTTTTGTTCTGCTCGATATAAAGGGGATGGTCAGACGTTACCCGCGCCCCCTCCAAAAAAAAAACTGCGGAAAAATTGATATTTACATGTTTCCAAGCCGTAGAGACGGTTGCTGCGCCTGGGGTGGCGCACTTATTGATTTTAGCCATGCCTTTGTATTTCTACCTCTTTTACCGGGGCCAGGGTGGTGCTCTTAAAGGGATCCTCTGCCTTGGACCACTCCTTTTATTCAGCCTATGACCATGGGCCACGTTTTTCATGACACTGACCCACTATGGACCCATA
This sequence comes from Leptodactylus fuscus, assembly GCF_031893055.1. NCBI lineage: Eukaryota > Metazoa > Chordata > Amphibia > Anura > Leptodactylidae > Leptodactylus > Leptodactylus fuscus. The sequence goes on from NC_134268.1 coordinate 16,008,069, forward strand.
CAGATCAGCAGTGAGCCCGGGATTCAGGGCAGGTTTTGTGCAGCTTTGTGGCCAGGGCTCTCTCGATGACGTGAATGGGTTAATGGAGACCAGGCACATGCACCCAATCCTGAATGGTAACCTGATCATCACAGTGATCAATGGGGGAACCAAACCGCAAGGGATCAACTCCCCAGCAGCGCCACCACAGGCTAAATGAAGCATTGCATGGCTCGCTCTGATCTCATAATGCATTAATGTGTTGGGTCATCCAGGTCAGGACAGACTTTTTATCAATGACCTACCAATAAGTGACAGGGCTCCCGCTGATCAGCTCTTTGTTAGGTCTCCAGCAAGCTCCAGTCAGTTCTGTGGGATGTCCCGTGTAGTTTCACATCAGCCGCTCCCCAGCTAGGGTCATGTAGCCTATATAGGGGGCGCTGCCTTTACCTCGCTCCAATGATCCCTGTGCCAGCCCCAGATTGCCGCTATCGGAGACTTGGCCTCATTCCGGACAGATTGGGCTACACCAAGACCAGAAACCATAAAGAGCCAAAAACCTCGTCCTCTGCAGGCAGCGCTTGTTCTACAACCTCTAGGAATGAACTTCTCACAGACAAGCAGGGAGAGCGCAACACATTCATCACACAGGGTACGTTCCTCCGAACCAATCCCCCCCCCCCCCCGCGCCATGGATCACCGCCGTCATTCCAGCAGGTCATGTGGCCGACAACCTTCACTGCACCGCAGGCCCCTGTAAGTGAGGAGAATCCCTCCAGGACCCTCGCACATCTCATATCACACTGCTTGTAGCTATCATCTGTTTCTCGTACCAACAAAGTCACATTCATCGGTCACATAGTGAAGCAGCAGCTCAGTCCCATTCAACTGATACCAGTCAGGTGACCAATTACTATAGGCGCGACAGAACGCCAAGGCACCAGATTAGGCCCGAACAAGTCAGTCGCGGAATGCTAGCTCATCTCACGACTTCTATCTGCTACTAGCTAGAGGAATAAAGAAGCGAGCGGCTCACATTGGGGGAGCAGTTTTGGCAGACCGATTTTGAGGCGGATTTTGCCTCAAAATCTGCTACCAAAAACCTCTGTGTGAACATTCCCTTAGACTGCATTCACATCAAAATAGGTCACAATGAAAACACAAAACCTATATATCACAGCTCTATCATATACCCCTATACTGTATATCACAGCTCTATCATATAACCCTATATATCACAGAGCTCAGCTTCTCTCCTCTATCATATAACCCTATATATCACACAGCTCAGCTTCTTTCCTCTATCATATAACCCTATATATCACAGAGCTCAGCTTCTCTCCTCTATCATATAACCCTATATATCACACAGCTCAGCTTCTTTCCTCTATCATATACCCCTATATATCACACAGCTCAGCTTCTTTCCTCTATCATATAACCCTATATATCACAGAGCTCAGCTTCTCTCCTCTATCATATAACCCTATATATTACAGAGCTCTGCTTCTTTCCTCTATCATATATCCCTATATATCACAGAGCTCAGCTTCTCTCCTCTATCATATAACCCTATATATTAGAGCTCAGCTTCTTTCCTCTATCCTATACCCCTATATATCACACAGCTCAGCTTCTTTCCTCTATCATATAACCCTATATATCACAGAGCTCAGCTTCTCTCCTCTATCATATAACCCTATATATCACAGAGCTCAGCTTCTCTCCTCTATCATATAACCCTATATATCACAGAGCTCTGCTTCTTTCCTCTATCATATACCCCTATATATCACACAGCTCAGCTTCTTTCCTCTATCATATAACCCTATATATCACAGAGCTCAGCTTCTCTCCTCTATCATATAACCCTATATATCACAGAGCTCAGCTTCTCTCCTCTATCATATAACCCTACAGCCATGGCCAAAACTTTTGAGAATGACACAAATCTTCTATTGTCACATGATCTGCTCCCTCTGGTTTTTATGTGTGTTTGTCAGATGTGTTTATCACATACAGAAATAGAATTGCAATCATATTCTGAGTAACAAAAGCTTATAGTGACAGTTAGAATGAGTTAATGCAGCGTTGCAATATTTGCAGTGTTGACCCTTCTTCTTCAGGACCTCTGCAATTCTCCCTGGCATGCTCTCAATCAACTTCTGGACCAAATCCTGACTGATAGCAGTCCATTCTTGCACAATCAATGCTTGCATTTTGTCAGAATTTGTAGGTTTTTGTTTGTCCACCCGTCTCTTGATGATTGACCACAAGTTCTCAATGGGATTAAGATCTGGGGAGTTTGCAGGCCATGGACCCAAAATCTCTATGTTTTGTTCCCTGAGCCATTTAGTTATCACCTTTGCTTTATGGCAAGGTGCTCCATCATGCTGGAAAAGGCATTGTTGATGGCCAAACTGCTCTTGGACGGTTGGGAGAAGTTGATCTTGGAGGACATTCTGGTCCCATTCTTTATTCATGGCTGTGTTTTTAGGCAAGACTGTGAGAGAGCCGATTCCCTTGGCTGAGAAGCAACCCCACACATGAATGGTTTCAGGATGCTTTACAGTTGGCATGAGACAAGACTGGTGGTAGCGCTCACCTCGTCTTCTCCCAATAAGCTGTTTTCCAGATGTCCCAAACAATCGAAAAGGGGATTCATCAGAGAAAATGACTTTACCCCAGTCCTCAGCAGTCCACTCCCGGTACCTTTTGCAGAATATCAGTCTGTCCCTGATATTTTTTCTGGAGAGAAGTGGCTTCTTTGCTGCCCTCCTTGAGACCAGGCCTTGCTCCAAGAGTCTCCGCCTCACAGTGCGTGCAGATGCACTCACACCTGCCTGCTGCCATTCCTGAGCAAGCTCTGCACTGCTGATTGCCCGATCCCGCAGCTGAAACACTTTTAAGAGACGTTCCTGGTGCTTTCTGGTCTTTCTTGGGCGCCCTGGAGCCTTTTTGCCAACAATGGAACCTCTCTCCTTGAAGTTCTTGATGATGCGATAGATTGTTGACTGAGGTGCAATCTTTCTAGCTGCGATACTCTTCCCTGTTAGGCCATTTTTGTGCAGTGTAATGATGACTGCACGTGTTTCTTTAGAGATAACCATGGTTAACAGAAGAGAAACAATGATGCCAAGCACCAGCCTCCTTTTATAGTGTCCAGTGGTGTCATTCTTACTTAATCATGACAGATTGATCTCCAGCCCTGTCCTCATCAACACCCACACCTGTGTTACTGGAGCAATCACTGAAACAATGTTAGCTGGTCCTTTTAAGGCAGGGCTGCAATGATGTTGAAATGTGTTTTGGGGGATAAAGTTCATTTTCTAGGCAAATATTGACTTTGAAAGTAATTGCTGTTAAGCTGATCACTCTTTATAACATTCTGGAGTATATGCAAATTGCCATTAGAAAAACTGAAGTAGTAGACTTTGTAAAAATTAATATTTGTATTATTCTCAAAACTTTTGGCCATGACTGTATATATCACAGAGCTCAGCTTCTCTCCTCTATTATATAACACTATATATCACACAGCTCAGCTTCTCTCCTCTCACCTATAAACCTATTCCTCCAAGTTGTTATGATACAGACGGTCATTTACAGCTGTATTTCTCTCTCTTATAGATCAGCGAGACTCCTATATCCATCCATGTAATACATACAAGACAAGAGATGGCCATAGCGGGACTTCTTCCCTCCATGTAAGTAACACAATAATAAGGTGATCATCCTACCTGCAGGCATCTTATATCTCTGAAGACTCGGCCCTGACTCAGGAGACGGGGAAGCTTTAACCCTGTAGCAGATGAAAGAAGCAAACACTGGTCAATGCTGAAATACTCTGTGCTGTTCAATTGCCAATACAAAGCCATTACACATTTATACAACAGAGATTCTCTAAGCACACACCATTGATGTGTACGTGTTATGTACGCAGATGTATTATCCACACACGTTACATGTAGATACAGCATATTAGTCACACTTGTATGTTATATAGTTGTTCAAGTGCATACTTATATACTACATATTATATACATTGATATGTTATCCAAGTGCTTGTAGGATACACGTACATGTTATATGAGGATATGTAATAATAACCAAATGCAGATTACTTGTACAGGTTACATGTAGATCTGTCATACAATTTACATGTAGATTATATGCACTTGTATCTTACATGTGTAACATATATAATATAAATATGTTATACATAGACAGGTTGTTCACATATTAGTATGTTGGTGTGTCATTGGTTATCTACATATATCCGTAATACGAGGAAATGTTACACGCGGTTATAGGGCCAAACAACTAAGGGGCCAAATTGGAATATGGTATAATTAGTGATAACCCTAGTAATGAGGAAGAAACTGATCCCAACCTCATAATACCTGTGTGTGACATCACTGTAAGTACTTACTTATGTTGTGATGTCACAGTGATCTTTATCTGTGTCTAGTATTATTATCCCTGTACTGTGACATCACTGTGTGTATTATCCCTGTACTGTGACATCACTGTGTGTATTATCCTGTACTGTGACATCACTGTGTGTATTATCCTGTACTGTGACATCACTGTGTGTATTATCCTGTACTGTGACATCACTGTGTGTATTATCCTGTACTGTGACATCACTGTGTGTATTATCCTGTACTGTGACATCACTGTGTGTATTATCCTGTACTGTGACATCACTGTGTGTATTATCCTGTACTGTGACATCACTGTGTGTATTATCCCTGTACTGTGACATCACTGTGTGTATTATCCTGTACTGTGACATCACTGTGTGTATTATCCTGTACTGTGACATCACTGTGTGTATTATCTCTGTACTGTGACATCACTGTGTGTATTATCTCTGTACTGTGACATCACTGTGTGTATTATCCTGTACTGTGACATCACTGTGTGTATTATCCTGTACTGTGACATCACTGTGTGTATTATCCCTGTACTGTGACATCACTGTGTGTATTATCCCTGTACTGTGACATCACTGTGTGTATTATCCTGTACTGTGACATCACTGTGTGTATTATCCTGTACTGTGACATCACTGTGTGTATTATCTCTGTACTGTGACATCACTGTGTGTATTATCCCTGTACTGTGACATCACTGTGTGTATTATCCCTGTACTGTGACATCACTGTGTGTATTATCTCTGTACTGTGACATCACTGTGTGTATTATCCCTGTACTGTGACATCACTGTGTGTATTATCTCTGTACTGTGACATCACTGTCTGTATTATCCTGTACTGTGACATCACTGTCTGTATTATCCTGTACTGTGACATCACTGTGTGTATTATCCTGTACTGTGACATCACTGTGTGTATTATCCTGTACTGTGACATCACTGTGTGTATTATCCTGTACTGTGACATCACTGTGTGTATTATCCTGTACTGTGACATCACTGTGTGTATTATCCTGTACTGTGACATCACTGTGTGTATTATCCCTGTACTGTGACATCACTGTGTGTATTATCCCTGTACTGTGACATCACTGTGTGTATTATCCCTGTACTGTGACATCACTGTGTGTATTATCTCTGTACTGTGACATCACTGTGTGTATTATCTCTGTACTGTGACATCACTGTGTGTATTATCCTGTACTGTGACATCACTGTGTGTATTATCCTGTACTGTGACATCACTGTGTGTATTATCCTGTACTGTGACATCACTGTGTGTATTATCCTGTACTGTGACATCACTGTGTGTATTATCCTGTACTGTGACATCACTGTGTGTATTATCCTGTACTGTGACATCACTGTGTGTATTATCTCTGTACTGTGACATCACTGTGTGTATTATCCTGTACTGTGACATCACTGTGTGTATTATCCTGTACTGTGACATCACTGTGTGTATTATCCTGTACTGTGACATCACTGTGTGTATTATCCTGTACTGTGACATCACTGTGTGTATTATCCTGTACTGTGACATCACTGTGTGTATTATCCTGTACTGTGACATCACTGTGTGTATTATCCTGTACTGTGACATCACTGTGTGTATTATCCCTGTACTGTGACATCACTGTGTGTATTATCCCTGTACTGTGACATCACTGTGTGTATTATCTCTGTACTGTGACATCACTGTGTGTATTATCTCTGTACTGTGACATCACTGTGTGTATTATCCTGTACTGTGACATCACTGTGTGTATTATCCTGTACTGTGACATCACTGTGTGTATTATCCTGTACTGTGACATCACTGTGTGTATTATCCCTGTACTGTGACATCACTGTGTGTATTATCTCTGTACTGTGACATCACTGTGTATTATCCCTGTACTGTGACATCACTGTGTGTATTATCCCTGTACTGTGACATCACTGTGTGTATTATCTCTGTACTGTGACATCACTGTGTGTATTATCTCTGTACTGTGACATCACTGTGTGTATTATCCTGTACTGTGACATCACTGTGTGTATTATCCCTGTACTGTGACATCACTGTGTGTATTATCTCTGTACTGTGACATCACTGTGTGTGTTATGGCAGAGTGTGGCCCTTGTACAGGTTTTGCTGTGGGGCCCCACCCCCATGGTTACTTGTCAGGTCCCTGTCAGACATGTCATACTGTTCCCATGTATATTACATGTATGTGTTATATGTCACACTAGTATGTTCCATACACTTGCTATAATGTTCCATGCAGACATGTCATACTAGTCCCATGTGTAATATGTAGATTATTACATGCCTTGTACTCTGCCACTGACCCTGCACTGATGATGTGACCAGTCTCTGGCTCTTTACAGGGATATAAGAGGACAGTCTCCCCTGACACAGCTGACCCCGCCCCCCGGACTGCTGATGACGTACCTGCCCGGTGACACACGGCCCCGCCGGTCACTCCGGATACCGAGCAAAGACAACAAATCCCGGAACTCGCAGGAGATCAGAGGATAAACGCCACAATACTTCCCTGCCGCGTCCGGCCACGCCCATCATATCCCGCTCACAGCCAATCGTCACAGTGAAGTGATATCTCCACCAATCACAGCGCGGCTTACAACTATCCTCGGCTCGGCCGCACATGAGTGACGTGATCTGATTGGCTTCTGCCAATGTTATGCCATAGAAACGTGTGTCGGTATGTGACCTAAGTCTAATCCTGATTACAAGGGGGAAAACTGACATTATATTACACGTACTGAGCGGTCTGCCTGTACCACAGTGGCGGCCATGTTTCCGGAGACTGGATGGCAATGGTTTATTAGGCTAGGAGCTTTGCAGGGGATTCCTATAGAGGAGTCTGTGGTTTTGTGGTGCAGATGACACGCTCCTCTTTATACAGCTGATCTGTGGGGGTCCTCCACTGATCACATGACCCATTCCAAGGATAGGTCATCAATATGTAAGTCCTGGACATCCCTGCAAAAGGAGTGTCCCCGAAACGTTTTGCAACTTTTAACTTTTTGCACAGTAATGCCGCGGATTGGCTGCAGAAAAAAAATGCAGAATTTTACTGTCACTGCATAGTGGATGGGGATTCTAACAAATGCCATCCACACACTGCGGATACGCTGCGATTTCCAAAACCGTTGCAACTTTGGAAATCGCAGCCTGTCAGTTATATTTACGTAAACGCCGGCAGTTTCCCTATAGGTGAAAAGGTCTATGGGAAAAACCTGAAATGCGTTGCAGTTGTGGTTTTTCCCGCAGCACTTTTTTTTTTTATTGCGGCCGCTATGTAGGGACTTAGCGTAAGGACACATGTTGCGGAAACGCAGCTGTTTTTGTTGCAGATTTTGCAAAGCCAAGATTGGCTCCACAAGGCGTGGAAAATGTATAGGAAGTTCTTATACTGGACTCCAAAAAACACAGTAAGGCTGCCGTCACATGGAGTAACCGCTCCGCTCATTCTGACACGTAAACGCGTGTCTGAGTGAGCGGAGCAAAACGGAATCCCATTGACTTCAATGGGTTCTGTCTTACGCGCATATCACATTGAAAGCAATAGGTAAAAAAAAGCCTCCCATTAGCGTAAGATAGAACCCATTGAAGTCAATGGGATTCTGTTTTACTCCGCTCACTCAGACACGTGTTTACATGTCAGAATGAGCGGAGCGGTTACTCCGTGTGAAGGCAGCCTAAAATCTGCGTTTCCGCAACGTGGGGCCTTAGTCTAAAGGAGAGTCTTGATATTAACTATTAATGATCTTTTGCTGCAGCTTCATCTTTTAGTACCAAACACAGCGCTACATACTTGGGATTGCAGATAAGTCCTTACATTTGAGCTGTGAACAGGCGTTGTGACACACAGCCAGTGACGGAGAAGTGGTGCGTACCCTATAGCACTACTGTCGTTTCGAGCCGCTGTACTGTGGGGTCGGAATCTTAACAATTAGGGGTAGTTCACACGGAGTAAACTGGGGTGTATTTTGGCATGTAATTTTAGGGTTACTTCACACGTAAATAACATGTGGCTTATTTTGGCACCAGAAAAAGAAGCTTCCTAATTAGGAAGCTTTTTTTGGACCTCGCCAAGCTTTTTTTGGAGCTTTTTTTGGGGGGGGGGTAAAAACAGCTTTAAAAAAAAGCCAGACTCTTTTCCCCTCCTGTAAAGTGAATGGGCTGAAAACCATCGCTTATTTTTGCAAAAAAACGCGTGGTTTTCACCTCCCATTCACTTCTATTGCTTTCTTCAGGCGGAAAACGCCTAAAGAAAGGTCATGTCGCTTCTTTTTCTCTGCTAGCAGTCTCCATAGACTAACTTTGTATGGAGGGGGATTATGACGTGGATTCCGCTGTCAAAATCCTCCTCCATGTCCCCGTGTGAACTAGCCCTTACACGTGTAAAATAAGACTCCCATTGACTTCAATGACATTTTTTTACACATGTAAAAAAAACACGCCAAAATACACGTCAAAACATGTCAAAATACACGTGTAAAATGTCATTGACGTCATTGGGAGTCTTATTTTAGGGTGCATTCACACTACGGATACGGTGACTGAATGTGAAAACACATTCAGAATCAGCGCGTACAAAGCAGATCCCATTCATTTCAATGGGAGCCGGCATACGAGCGCTCCCCATTGAAATGAATGGGCTGCTTTTTTCTCTACGAGCGCACCTATTGAAGTGAATTGGAAGTGCCGGCGTATATGGCTCGGAATGAGCCGAGCGCCGGGCCCCTTCACACGGCGAGCCGTACACGCGAGCGCTTCCCATTCACTTCAATGGGAGCGCTCGTAGAGAAAAAAGCAGCCCATTCATTTCAATGGGGAGCTCTTGTATGCCGGCTCCCATTGAAATGAATGGGATCTGCTTTGTACGCGCTGATTCTGAACATGTTTTCACATTCAGAATCAGTCACCATATCCGTAGTGTGAATGCACCCTTACATGTGTAAAATTACACGCCAAAATACATGCTGGTTTACTCCATGTGAACTACCCCTAAGATGACCTATACTAAACATTAATCCTTATAGAGCACCTTTCATGTCCTCAGAGATGTGCGGTATTATATCCTGCGCTGACAGTCAGTTTCTCCAGAACTCGTCTGGGTACTGGAGATGTCAGTACTGTTGGTTTCAGCACCAATATCTTTCCACTGTCAGAAGGCAGGGCCTTAGGCTTAGTTCATATGGAGTTTTTAGTCAGGATTTTGAGGCCATATTCGTTTCACCGGAAGCTACACCCATTCGTTGGGCCTAATCCGGAGCGGAGTGCGCGGCTGGATTCTGTTGCAGTGCACTGGCTTTCAGTCACAACTACCCGGTTTTTGGACCAGAACCTGAGGCGGCCTCCAGCATCTGATAGACCCCCTAGTGAATCCTGACTGGGCCCGTCTGAGTTCTTACATGGTTTCCATTGCTTGATGGTAATTTCTTGTTGTCAGATCTGACAGAACTCCCAACGGCAGCCGGTCAGACCTGTAGTCTAGCCACATTAACCAGCCATTCCTCCTGTGTTAGTTTCCGCAGTAATGAGCCCCTCAGGTATCATATTCAATCTCAGTTAATAGCACAACAATCCCGTATATTGTTCGCTGCTCCTCCGCGTCGTCTCCTCTGCTCTTCCTCTATAAATCATGCGGTTTAGTGCGCTGTTCACACTGCTGAGTTAAGACCCTTAAGAGTAGGATGGTGACACAGATTTATACTCCGCTCCACATCCCGCTATGCTCTTCTATCCATCTTTCTGATCAAACATTTTGGGAACGTTGATGAATAGACATAAAACACGAGCAAATAAACATAAGATCCCAGGGAAGAAGAAGCTCCGGCCTGTGGGAATCCCGCACTCCACCACATCAGGGGCACAAGCAGAATTTTTGGTGGGCTGGGCCACACGGTGGCTCAGTGATTAGCACTGCAGCCTTGCAGCGCTGGGTCCTGGTGTTCAAATCCTGCCAAGGGCAAAAAAACATCTGCAAGGAGTTTGTATGTTCTCCCCGTGTTTGCATGGATTTCCATCTCAAATTCCAAAGACATACTGATAGGGAAAAATGTACATTGTGAGCTCTATGTGGGGCTCACAATCTACATTAAAAAAAAAAAAAAAAAAAGAATTTTTGGTGGTCTCGGATAATGAAGAGGTTAAAAGTGTTTTCCCATATAATACCTCTTATGCCCTATCTATAGACTGGGATCTATATAATATGGGATTAGGATTAGACTACTGCGGGTGCACTGGGGGTACAGGGCGGGGAGACGTGAGTGAGTACCTGCCCACACTCCCCTAAACCACAAGCCCCGCCTTCTCCCAGCATCTGTAACACTAGGCTAGGGAGGCGGGGGCGCTCACGGCGCTCTGAAGGCATGTCAATGAGAGAGGAGAGGACCGAGAAGAACGGGCAGCGGATCTGTGCAGGTAAGTTGAGCGATCGGGATCGGAATTCTGTTTCCGATCTTTTTTAGGTGGGATCGGAACCCAATGACGATCATGAAATTTACTTGATCGCCGTTCGGGATCCGATCTTTTCTGATCTCAATCACTCAACCCTATACTCTATCTATCTATCAATCTGTCTATCTATCTATCTATCTATCTATCTATCTATCTATCTATCTATCTCCTATCTATCTCCTATCTATCTCTATCTATCTATCTATCTCCTATCTATCTATCTATCTATCTATCTATCTATCTATCTCCTATCTATCTATCTATCTATCTATCTATCTATCTATCTCCTATCTATCTATCTAACTATCTATCTCCTATCTATCTATCTCCTATCTATCTATCTCTCTCCTATCTATCTATCTCTCTCCTATCTATCTCTCTCCTATCTATCTCTCTATCTATATATATATCTACTATCTATCTCCTATCTATCTATCTCCTATCTATCTATCTCTCCTATCTATCTCCTATCTATCTATCTATCTATCTATCTATCTATCTCCTATCTATCTATCTATCTATCTATCTATCTCCTATCTATCTATCTATCTATCTATCTATCTATCTATCTATCTATCTATCTCCTATCTATCTATCTATCTATCTATCTATCTATCTCCTATCTATCTATCTCCTATCTATCTATCTACTATCTACTATCTATCTATCTCCTATCTATCTATCTATCTATCTATCTATCTATCTATCTATCTATCTATCTATCTATCTATCTATCTATCTCCTATCTATCTATCTGTCTATCTATCTCCTATCTATCTATCTATCTATCTATCTTCATAAATCACACTCTGATATCCTACATACTATATCACTACAGTTGATGTCCTTACATTATTTGGACTCTTGTCTTCTCCTTCATGTCTCCTCTCCTTTGTCCGGCTTTTATCACTTATCACATATCCATGATCTTGTCTTCCATCTTGTACAGCGGTTTTTCTCTCCAGCATCATCTCTTGACCTTCTTTTGCACCTACATCTGATATTTTGGCCTTCACTTTTACCCGCCATGGGATTTGTTCCTTTGACCTCCCATTGACATTGCCTCTTACATTTGTTTCTAATTTCCTCCTTGTCTTTCCTTCTTTTGTAAGCCCGTTGGGACCTCTAGACAAGGGCAAGTATCCGTTCATCTATTCTAGCCATTGTCAGGCATTTCTGAGGTTTTACACATCGATCTGCACTTTTAGCTACAGATGTGTCAGCCTTTACCTTGGCTGTAAATTCGTTTGCCATTTAATGCGATATTGTAATGTTCTATCAAAGTCCATGACAGGCTGTAACTCACAATACAACCACTAGGTGGCCTCCCATAGACATATATAGGTAAGACAGCATATTGCTGTGTATTGCAGAATCTTATTGTTTTATAAAAGCTGACCATCTCATGACACACATCTCTGGAAATGTCCAGTCATGAGGAAAGGTAAGGAAGGAGACATCTGCATGCGGAATATTCTCTGATCAATAAGTAATTGTGTCTCTCATTTTCCCAGGTGTATCTTCCCATGGGCAGTCTTTGGTATGGAGCTGGAGAGCTGTTCTATGTTCTCAGCTGCCTCCCCCCTGCTGCTCCACCACCTCCCCTCTCACAGCATGTGTATCACCCACAGGCAGGCAGACTGCAGCTACATCCCCCTCCTCCCTCTCCTCTTCTCTCTTATGTTGCTCTGTTTTGGGAGACTAGATTTTTCTTCCCATTTACAGGGAAAGGAAAACCGGCTCCTGGAAAGGGAAGAAGATGCCATGTGGACAAGAGGGTGGTTGCACTGTTTAAACCTCCCTTTACTGATCCTGGCCAGCACAGCCCTGACTGTAACCAATGAGTATTTCTATCATTAAAGCGGGGCTCAAGGTGTAATAGGTGAGTATAGAGCTCAACACCCACCACTCTTAGGAAAATGGATTCCGCGCGTGAACCTACCACACGGCTAGCCATGATTGGATGGATGACTGGATTAGGCCCGAATGAATGGACCTAACCGGGTAGGGAGTCTCGCACCGCCGCAAGATAGGGCATGTCACTTCCTTTTTCCGCCTCTAGCTAGTGGAAAAAAAAGAAGCAAGCGGGTCCTATTGAAGTCAATGCGAGACGTTTTTGGCAGTGGATTTTGAGGCGGACTGCTCACTCCCTCTCTGCTAGTGGTGCTGCTGTTGGATCGCTGTAATGTGCGCATGCGCCAGAACAGGGAAAAAAGGGGGTGTCCTAAGAGCAGTGATTATTGAGAAGCCTACTCACCACTCCCTCCATGGACAATCTAGCAGGGTAGGGCCTGGCCTGGGCAGCGCCACACCTCCCATGAGGCGACCTGAAGTGACCGCTTCAGGCGGCGCTATGCCGGGGCCCCAGGGGAGGGGCGTCATTTTTGCTGACCTAAGCCAGTCCAGGACAAGCGAGCACCGGGAAGCGAGCGGTGGATTGGGGCGGCCCTGTGGACGCAGCGCTGCTCCAGCGGCCACCCCTCACGCTTAGCAGAGAGCAGGTCCTCTCCCTGCCTGCTCTCTGCCTGCTAACGATGCCCCGCCCCCTCCGCTCGGCCCCACCCCCTCGGCCCCCTCCTCCCGGGGGGTGGGTCTTCTTTCTGACATCTGCCTCAGGTGGCACAAACCCTAGGTTCACCCCTGGGCCTGGGGCATTCTAGTATGTGGGGGCAATGAACTGTGAAGGGGATGGGGGCATTATAATAAGTGATTACAGGGAGCAATATACTGGGAAGCTGGAGGAATCAAGGCATGTTAGGTCTGGGGTAACTATATTGTTTGAGGATGGGGGGGCATTATAGTCTAGCCACAAGAGGGCATTATATAGTGCATGGCGGACATTATACTAAGGGGGCTTAATACTGTGTGGGGGCACCAAGGAAATTATTATAGTGTTGTGGGGGCACTAAAAAGGCATTATACTGCGTGTGGGGAGTTTGCCCCCACATAAATCCTTTGTATACCCCTGCCAAGATATATTACAAAGCCACATCAGCTGCATTCATATTATGTCTATATCCATCCTTATACTAGCCCTGCTCATAAGATGCAAATTCAGTGCCGATCCCCCGATAGAATATCAGCAGATATTCAGACGTGCCCATATCCCAAGCTACTCATCCTCTAAGTTACACGTAATTCCTATATACCCATATGACTACCCCTAATATACGCCCAGACTGTAACCTGCCGTCCTGTTCTGCGTTCACCTCTCCTGTACAGAGCACCGCTGCATGCGGCAGCTCGGAGGTGCCGCCCCTGCCCGCTGCCGCTCCACATTCACTGCTATATAAAGAATCACATGTAAATAATTAAACAGAATTTTCTTTCTCCCGAGCCGGAGAATTCTTAATGCACAGAACTAATTGTATGTGATGCTCGGCGCTTCGGCTTTGATTTTCCATATCTTTCATCTCGGCCTGTTCTGCAATTTATAGAATAAAGCTGTAGGTATACGGGGGCTTCATTAAAAGCGAGCGCTCTGAAAGCTGAAGCCTATTTGGTACTTTTGAGCTTCCATCACTTGTAGTTAAAGAATCACATTCATCGCCTGCTGCTTCCGAAATAATGAATTAGCAAAAAGCTACGTCTGTCACAAGAGGCGACACTCTCGCTAGTCATCCCTCAGAGATTTCACACTCTCTGCTTGCTGGCATTTAGAGGGAAGCTGCATTGTATAGTTCCAAAAATCTGTGCTGGTCATGTGATGGCAATAAAGGGTTACAAGACTGCACTGTAACAAGCCATACAGCTGTGGCATCACAGACTAGGACAGATTTGCCTTCCTAAAGGTTCCTATAGAGTAGCGTGTTAGCGTCATATTCATTGGTCAAATGGCCAGTTTGTGGCTCAGTCCCATTCAAGTGAAAGAAGCTGAACTGCAATACCAAACACGGCCACTATCCTATCCTATCCTACATGTAAAAGTTTGGATGTTTGTTCCACAATCACGCAAAAGCAGTTGAACAGATTTGAATGACATTTGGCACATAGATAGATTGTAACCTCGATTAACACATCGGCTACTCTTTATCCCAGTAAATGACATGGCTTCACGACTGTTATGAATTTATGTTCACATACTACACTCACCGGCCACTTTATTAGGTACACCTGTCCAACTGCTCGTTAACACTTAATTTCTAATTAGCCAATCACATGGCGGCAACTCAGTGCATTTAGGCATGTAGACATGGTCAAGACAATCTCCTGCAGTTCAAACCGAGCATCAGTATGGGGAAGAAAGGTGATTTGAGTGCCTTTGAACGTTGCATGGTTGTTGGTGCCAGAAGGGCTGGTCTGACTATTTCAGAAACTGCTGATCTACTGGGATTTTCACGCACAACCATCTCTAGGGTTTACAGAGAATGGTCCGAAAAAGAAAAAACATCCAGTGAGCGGCAGTTCTGTGGGCGGAAATGCGTTGTTGATGCCAGAGGTCAGAGGAGAATGGCCAGACTGGTTCGAGCTGATAGAAAGGCAACAGTGACTCAAATAGCCACCCGTTACAACCAAGGTAGCCAGAAGAGCATCTCTGAACGCCGCACAGTACGTCCAACTTTGAGGCTACAGATGGGCTACAGCAGCAGAAGACCACACCGGGTGCCACTCCTTTCAGCTAAGAACAGGAAACTGAGGCTACAATTTGCACAAGCTCATCGAAATTGGATAATTGAAGATTGGAAAAACGTTGCCTGGTCTGATGAGTCTGGATTTCTGCTGCGACATTCGGATGGTAGGGTCAGAATTTGGCGTCAACAACATGAAAGCATGGATCCATCCTGCCTTGTATCAACGGTTCAGGCTGGTGGTGGTGGTGTCATGGTGTGGGGAATATTTTCTTGGCACTCTTTGGGCCCCTTGGTACCAATTGAGCATCGTTGCAACGCCAAAGCCTACCTGAGTATTGTTGCTGACCATGTCCATCCCTTTATGACCACAATGTACCCAACATCTGATGGCTACTTTCAGCAGGATAATGCAATGCCATGTCATAAAGCTGGAATCATCTCAGACTGGTTTCTTGAACATGACAATGAGTTCACTGTACTCCAATGGCCTCCACAGTCACCAGATCTCAATCCAATAGAGCATCTTTGGGATGTGGTGGAACGGGAGATTCGCATCATGGATGTGCAGCCGACAAATCTGCGGCAACTGTGTGATGCCATCATGTCAATATGGACCAAAATATCTGAGGAATGCTTCCAGCACCTTGTTGAATCTATGCCACGAAGAATTGAGGCAGTTCTGAAGGCAAAAGGGGGTCCAACCCGTTACTAGCATGGTGTACCTAATAAAGTGGCCGGTGAGTGTATATTACACTGCTCCTGCAGCAGCTTATCTCAGGTTCTGATAAAGCCAGCTCTGTTATCTCTCTATGTAAACACTCAGCTAACCCTCAGACCATTGTCTACAAGCATTTGCATATTATCTGATCTGCTCCAGGCAGTGCTGACACACTGGATGAGAAAACACCTTTAATCCAAATTACTACTTTTAAACATACCGGGAAAAAGAAAATCAAAGTTGTCGCAAAATTCTAAAACAATAAGAGCTATGAAGGAAGCCAGAGGTCACAGACTTCTCCTCAAGCAGAGCTGAGGGGGATCATCGACACCAACAACACGCTCATTATATGGCGTCCCAGTGAGCTGCTGAGATGTCAGAACAATCACAGACACAGTGTGAGGAATGATTTCAGCAGCAGGACAGCTTAAGAGCTGCCGAAATGCCGGAGCAGGCAAACCATCGACGGCACCAATTTGCTGAATATAGGCGGATCATGAATGCCAACAACACGCAGACGAAGTAGCGGGCAGAGGCTAGTATATTATGTAGCACTGCGCTCGGTATGCAGTACTCATCCAAATGCTGCAGTCTCTTCAGACATCTCAATATTGAATAGGGCCTCAATTCTATAATCCCGAAAACCCTTTTAATGCTCTGCGCTGTACTATTGTGTCACGCTGAGTGTATAGTTAGTGCTCAGAGCCGTAATAGTGCAGCGTTGTACTGCCACAGGAGCTGTGTCTGCACCAAGACTAGTCTACCTGCAGAGTTTTAGGCCCTTTAACTTAGTTCAGCCTTGTACTAGCAGAGATTTGTTGGTCCTTTGGGTGAGTTGAGCCTTTAAACAGCAGAGATTTAGCTTTTGTCCCTTGGGGTGACTAGAGCCATGCAGCAGCAGTGTTTTATTTTTTGGCCCTTGGGGTGAGCCCTAAAACATTAATTTTCAGGCCCTTGGGCTGGAGCCCTAAAAATTGAGATGAGACCTCCTGGGGGGGGGGGGGGAGAGATAATGGAAATATTTTTTTTATATAAAAAAAAAATTCACATTCAGAAGTAGGGGCTGGGGTTGTAGGAGGAGGAGGAAGAATAAATTGTTTGCTGACTGAATCTCTCCAGTACCTGGGCTCTGGAGTGGATACCCAGCTGGTTATCCACGTCCTCACCCATGTCCCCTGCTGCTGCTAGCAGCCCCTCTCCAGTACCTGGACTGTGGACTAGACACCCAGCTGGGTATGCACGTCCTCGCCCACGTCCCCTGCTGCTACTGACAAGGGACACTGCTAGCAGCCCCTCTCCAGTACCTGGTCTGTGGAGTGGATATACAGCTGGGTATGCACGTCCTCGCGCACGTCCCCTGCTGCTACTGACGAGAGGCAATGTTGGCTGCCCCTCTCCAGTACCTGGACTGTAGACTGGATACCCAGCGGAATATCCACGTCCTCGCCCACGTCCCCTGCTGCTACTGACGAGAGGCAATGCTGGCTGCCCCTCTCCAGTACCTGGACTGTGGACTGGATACCCAGCGGAATATCCACGTCCTCGCCCACATCCTCTGCTGCTATGCTGCATGATGTATTAAGCTCTGAGCTGTTATTTCCTGCCTAACCAAAGCTATGAAAGCACTTTATCAACCTCAGAACAAGCTCTCCCTATCACTCCAACACTGAAATGACAGGAATAGGGCGGCGGCCGTTCTTATGAATGGGAGGTCACATGTTTTCGGCAGCCAATGAGTTTTTAAAAATTTTTTCACTGCCTCCGTTGTCTTAGTTCCTGTCCCACCTGCCCTGCACAGTTATTGGTGCAAAAAACGCGCCAGAGAAGGTGGGAGGGGACACAAATTTTTACTGCATATGCGGCTTTGTATTCGATTGTGAATGAATACATTGAACGCCATGATATTCGATCGAACGGCGTTCGCTCATCTCTATTTCGGAAACTGTTCTACATTTTGTGGCCCAGTTTGTTGGCCCGCACATGGGAATTCACAGTCGTGTGTACGGGTCCATAGAAAAGAACGAGTTAGTGTGCTGTCCGTGAAAGACATGGTCCCTGAGCCTGATGGTGGTCGGAGCGCCCTTGATGTTAGTGCAAGATAGAGGATTCAGAAGACAATGCTGAACAGTGCAACAACAATTTAGTTTAGTTTAGGTTGCCCTTTAAGACTCAGCAGCTCGTGCAGTTCCCGTGCCAGTTGAATGACATGAACGTTGGGCCAAGGTGAAACCACATCATGGCAACTTCCTTAGCTGTATACCCTGCACTCACTTAATGTGGTATATACATCAGTCAGGAAGGCAGAGACAGTGAAAAAGCCTTCTGTTTGGGATGCTGTCACTGACAGCCGACATCCTTCTCCTGCAGCTGCACAACCTCTTGCAGGTGATAACTGTACCGGGACGCACAGGTATGCACGGGCAGAGTCGCACACCGACCACCCAGATATAGAAAGAGAATAGACGGATGGGAAACAATTGCCATGAATAATTATTAGAATAATAATGATATTAGTTATGTTTGTATGCATCTCAGTTTGAGCGCTTCATCCTTTGAGGTTTTATATGTGCAAATAAAAACCTGAAAATGAACAGCGAAAACCCGAGAGCAAAAATCTGAAAGTAAAAATAGCTCTGACAATCCGCAGCGAGCTGCTCAAGCGAACATAAAGCGTCTGTGAACAGGAATATACTTCACAAATACAATTGTGTCCTTTTCTGACAGAAAATATCATCTAAACAGCAGGTAAAATTTAATCCTCCGGAGGACGAGCGGTGCGATGCCATAAACCGCAGTCGCGATGCAAGGTCACAGAGAGGTCATTAGTAAGCCATACAGAGCAGGAACTTCACTTCATTAGTTTTGGAAAATGTTATTACCGGGAAACTCAGGCGGCTGAACTTTGCGGGGTGACGGCTTCTAGCGGAAAGTCGGATGTTAATTACAATGGCAGGACACGGCATGGAGGAGCATAACCATGGACTCCGCACTAGACACCCTGTACTGCTGGTATCTTTCTTATACCTTATACTTACTTTTTATGTTTGCATTTCACACAGATGCTTATTATAATCCTCTAAATCATCATATAACTACTATAATACTGCTCCACATGAACAAGAAAACTACTGTAATACTGCTCCTATGTAGAAAAATATAACTACTTTAATACTGCCCCCTATGTACAAGAATATAACTACTATAATACTGGCCCCTATGTACAAGAATATAACTACTATAATACTGCTCCTATGTACAAGAATATAACTACTATAATACTACTCCTATGTACAAGAATATAACTACTATAATTCTGCTCCTATGTACAAGAATATAACTACTATAATACTACTCCTATGTACAAGAATATAACTACTATAATACTGCCCCCTATGTACAAGAATATAACTACTATAATACTGCTCCTATGTACAAGAATATAAATACTATAATACTGCCCCTATGTACAAGAATATAACTACTATAATACTGCCCCCTATGTACAAGAATATAACTACTATAATATTGCTCCTATGTACAAGAGTATAACTACTATAATACTACTCCTATGTACAAGAATATAACTACTATAATACTGCTCCTATGCACAAGAATATAACTACTATAATACTACTCCTATGTACAAGAATATAATTACTATAATACTGCTCCTATGTACAAGAATATAACTACTATAATACTGCTCCTATGTACAAGAATATAACTACTATAATACTACCCCTATGTACAAGAATATAACTACTATAATACTGCCCCCTATGTACAAGAATATAACTACTATAATACTGCTCCTATGTACAAGAATATAACTACTATAATACTACTCCTATGTACAAGAATATAACTACTATAATACTGCCCTCTATGTACAAGAATATAACTACTATAATACTGCTCCTATGTTCAAGAATATAACTACTATAATACTACCTCCTATGTACAAGAATATAACTACTATAATACTACCTCCTATGTACAAGAATATAACTACTATAATACTACCCCTATGTACAAGAATATAACTACTATAATACTACCTCCTATATACAAGAATAAAACTACTATAATACTGCTCCTATGTACAAGAATATAACTACTATAATACTACCCCTATGTACAAGAATATAACTACCATAATACTACCTCCTATATACAAGAATATAACTACTATAATACTGCTCCTATGTACAAGAAGATTTCTGCTATAATACTACCCCTATGTACAAGAATATAACTTCTATAATACTGCTCCTATGTTCAAGAATATAACTACTATAATACTACCTCCTATGTACAAGAATATAACTACTATAATACTACCTCCTATATACAAGAATATAACTACTATAATACTGCTCCTATGTACAAGAATATAACTACTATAATACTACCCCTATGTACAAGAATATAACTACTATAATACTACCTCCTATATACAAGAATATAACTACTATAATACTGCTCCTATGTACAAAAATATTTCTGCTATAATACTACCCCTATGTACAAGAATATAACTACTATAATATTGCTCCTATGTACAAGAGTATAACTACTATAATACTACTCCTATGTACAAGAATATAACTACTATAATACTGCTCCTATGCACAAGAATATAACTACTATAATACTGCTCCTATGCACAAGAATATAACTACTATAATACTACTCCTATGTACAAGAATATAATTACTATAATACTGCTCCTATGTACAAGAATATAACTACTATAATACTACCCCTATGTACAAGAATATAACTACTATAATACTGCTCCTATGTACAAGAATATAACTACTATAATACTACTCCTATGTACAAGAATATAACTACTATAATACTGCCCTCTATGTACAAGAATATAACTACTATAATACTGCTCCTATGTTCAAGAATATAACTACTATAATACTACCTCCTATGTACAAGAATATAACTACTATAATACTACTCCTATGTACAAGAATATAACTACTATAATACTACCCCTATGTACAAGAATATAACTACCATAATACTACCTCCTATATACAAGAATATAACTACTATAATACTACTCCTATGTACAAGAATATAACTACTATAATACTGCTCCTATGTACAAGAAGATTTCTGCTATAATACTACCCCTATGTACAAGAATATAACTTCTATAATACTGCTCCTATGTTTAAGAATATAACTACTATAATACTACCTCCTATGTACAAGAATATAACTACTATAATACTACCTCCTATATACAAGAATATAACTACTATAATACTGCTCCTATGTACAAGAATATAACTACTATAATACTACCCCTATGTACAAGAATATAACTACTATAATACTACCTCCTATATACAAGAATATAACTACTATAATACTGCTCCTATGTACAAGAATATTTCTGCTATAATACTACCCCTATGTACAAGAATATAACTACTATAATACTGCCCCTATGTACAAGGATATAACTACTATAATACTGCTCCTATGTACAAGAGTATAACTACTATAATACTGCTCCTATGTACAAGAATATAACTACTATAATACTACCTCCTATGTACAAGAATATAACTACTATAATACTACTCCTATGTACAAGAATATAACTACTATAATACTACTCCTATGTACAAGAATATAACTACTATAATACTACTCCTATGTACAAGAATATAACTACTATAATACTACTCCTATGTACAAGAATATAACTACTATAATACTACCTCCTATGTACAAGAATATAACTACTATAATACTACCTCCTATATACAAGAATATAACTACTATAATACTGCTCCTATGTACAAGAATATAACTACTATAATACTACCCCTATGTACAAGAATATAACTACTATAATACTACCTCCTATATACAAGAATATAACTACTATAATACTACTCCTATGTACAAGAATATTTCTGCTATAATACTGTCCTATGTACAATAATATATCTACTATAATACTGGTCTATGTACAAGAATATAACTACTATAATACTGTCCTATGTACAATAATATAACTACTATAATACTACTCCCATGTACAAGAATATAACTACTATAATACTACTCCTATGTACAAGAATATAAATACTATAATACTACTCCTATGTACAAGAATATAACTACTATAATACTACCTCCTATGTACAAGAATATAACTACTATAATACTACTCCTATGTACAAGAATATAACTACTATAATACTGCCCCTATGTACAAGGATATAACTACTATAATACTACCTCCTATGTACAAGAATATAACTACTATAATACTGCCCCTATGTACAAGGATATAACTACTATAATACTGCTCCTATGTACAAGAATATAACTACTATAATACTACTCCTATGTACAAGAATATAACTACTATAATACTACTCCTATGTACAAGAATATAACTACTATAATACTACCTCCTATGTACAAGAATATGAGTACTATAATACTACTCCTATGTACAAGAATATAACTACTATAATACTACCTCCTATGTACAAGAATATAACTACTATAATACTGCTCCTATGTACAAGAATATAACTACTATAATACTGCTCCTATGTACAAGAATATAACTACTATAATACTACCTCCTATGTACAAGAATATAACTACTATAATACTACTCCTATGTACAAGAATATAACTACTATAATACTACCTCCTATGTACAAGAATATAACTACTATAATACTGCTCCTATGTACAAGAATATAACTACTATAATACTGCTCCTATGTACAAGAATATAACTACTATAATACTGCTCCTATGTACAAGAATATAACTACTATAATACTACCTCCTATGTACAAGATTATAACTACTATAATACTACCCCTATGTACAAGAATATAACTACTATAATACTGCTCCTATGTACAAGAATATAACTACTATAATACTGGTCTCTCTACAAGGACATAACTACTATAATACTGCTGCTATATACAAAAATATATTGATCCGTGATCATATCTCACTATACAAACACCTAAAGAACATCTGCAAACAGAAGCAGCTGTGGTTGAAAGTCAAAGCTTGACTTTTGTTTGCAGTACCACCATTGGTAATATCATTGTGCAGTCCAATCCTAGTGATTTTCACTGATTCTAGTGCCCTTAAACGTACATTCTATTCTGCAATAATTTGTAGGACCAGAGTTTGGGGGAGGGGGGGGGGGGGTTGCTACAATTAGACAGTGCACTTCTGTTTTTTGCGTCAAGCTTTGACTTACAACTTGTAAAATATTGCTTAGTTTTGCGTAAGACCTGTGCTAATTTAATGATATTTAAATTTTGCTTTAAATTCTAAAGAATTCTGAATGCAGCTGTGTAGGTGACTGGAGTATAAGTTAAGATGTAATCTGCTGCCAATAAAAAATAAATTAAATAAAATAAAATTTATTACATTTAAAATAAATTAATTCCAATAAGATTTATTAAATTTAAAATAAATGAAATCAAATATTTTCCAATGTTTAACAAAGTTGTTTTCAGAATGAACCTTTGGATTAGTGATTTACTTTACGTTAAACTGTTACTTTACATACCACAGAATTCTGAATGCAGATCTGATAGTGACTGGAATATAAGTCATGATTTGTTTTAAGGTATATGTACAATAGTACAATACGTGCTTGCAACATTACACAACAGTCTAAGTAACAGTATAAGATTATAATATACAATTGTCGAAGGACCATCTATGCGTTTTAACTTTGGAAGTATCCTTAATGCAGCTTTGGAAGTGACTAGAGTATGTTATGCAAAAGAAAATCGGTTCAAGATAACTAAGGAAAGTATTTCAATATATCTCAAGCAAATATAATGATTTGCTTTAAAATGACTGCTTTATGTGCAACGGCAATCTAAACGCAGCTTTAGATGTGACCAGAGCATTAGACATTATGTAACGAGATCAGAGCACTTATCACCCAGCGATCAGTGTGGACTTAACCTGTGAAATTACTCTTTGCCTGAAGTAAGGACGTCCATTACCGTTTCTTAAAGTTTCCCTTGCTGTCGCTGGCGTCTTCCGTATGTAGAGCGGATGTGTCGGGAGTTCAGAGGGAAGAGTCTTTTTCTTTAGATAATTTATCACACAGACAAAGTGAACCTTCACGACACAAATACCTTTCCTAGAACATGCTGTGTGTACGGCAGAGGTGTCACAGACCCCCATTTCCATATCCGCCAAAAATAGCTTTTAATTATTCCCTTCCATTTCCAGTGAGAAGAAGAAATTTTTTTCACAGGCGCTGATTACGAGAAGATTACCTGTTACCCGTGGCCGTCTCCTCGCTCAACGCACGCCCGGTCATTTTATTTTTCAGTGTCACTTTGGGAAAATTAAAGGTTACGTCCTGCATTGTCTGTTTCTGGTGAGCGCCTACAATAGGGTATAAATAGGAAACACATTAGATGTTTTAAAAAGGACCTTTCACCACCTCCGCCAACTCTGTGCTGTAATAAAACCTGCTCTACTGATTTCCACACTGTCAGAATTTTTTCTCCAGCCCACACCGTTCCTGAGCAATCAGTGCAGTTAGATTTGGTACCTGATAGACTAACTAGTATCCCTGGTGTCAAGTGGGTGGAGTCAGGAAGGAGCAGAGCACAGGGAGCTGTCACTGTCCAATGAGCCTCCTGCCTGACTCCACCCACTTGGCATAAGAGAGCTTAAAGGGATCCTATCATTTAAATTCAATTTTTCTGCCTACTACATAGGAATAGGCTTAAAAAAGGCTATTCATCTCCTACCTTTAGATGTCTTCTCCGTGCCGCCGTTCCGTAGAAATATCAGTTTTTCGACGGTATGCAAATGAGTTCTCTCGCAGCACTGGGGGCGTCCCCAATGCTGCGAGAGAAATCTCCAGTGCCGCCTCCATTTTTTTCAGGAACGGGTCTTCTTCCGGCGCTGGCTTCAAACTTCTAGGCCTCGGGCCTAGGGCAAAGCCAACTGCACATGCCTGCCGGCCACAAGAAAATGGCCGCTTACACAGTATTGTAAGCGGCCATTTTCTTGTGGCCAGCAGGCATGCGCAGTTAGCTGCCCGAGGCCTAGAAGTTTGAAGCCAACCCCGCGAAGAAGACCCGTTACTGAAGAAGATGGAGGCAGTGCTGGAGAGTTCTCTCACAGCATTGGGAACGCCCCCAGCTCTGTTTGAGCGCTGGGGCCCGCCCCCAGTGCTGCGAGAGAACTCATTTGCATAACGGTGAAAACCAGG